>NC_133285.1:13306232-13375507 GCF_005239225.2 Populus alba | reverse complement strand
GGCTATCAGCCCGATCTAAGGCTCGGGGTTCTGGGTTTTGACCGGGTTGCCCAGGTTGGCCGGATCAATTTTTAAAAAAATTAAAATCAAAACGACATCATTTTTAGTAAAAAAAACAAAACAAAACAAAAAAACAAAAAAGTTAACAGGTTTGAGGTCAGGTCTTGACTAGGTCACCCCAGGTCAACCCGCCGGGTCACATCAGATTTTTTTTCTTTGTTTTTTCTTCAACTTCAGCCCGATTTCAGCCCCGAGTCAGCCGGTTCACAGGTCAACCCGCCGGGCTGAGCCGGGTTTTTAAACTATGGATTAAGGAATGTATTTAATAAAGTTAGAGTTTATAAGTTAAAAACTAAAAATTGCTGATTACTCAACTTTGCCAATAAACTTTTAATTCAAGTTCAAATTTATTTTTAATCAATATATTTATGTATTTTTTGTGAATAAATAAGTTAAAAAAATCAAATTCTTCTAATTTAAATTAAATAGGCTAAAATCCAATCATTTTAAGAGTTAGGTAAATATGATGAAATTAAACACCGATAAAACATGTTTAAGAATGTAATAAAAGTTGTGTTTCAAAATAATTTTTTATTCGAAAATATATTAAAATATATTTTTTTAATTTTTTTAATTTTTTTATATCAATGACATTAAAACAATTCAAATAATAATAAAAAATATTTTTTTAAATTTTAAACAAATAATATTTTAACCGAACTGCCATACACCTTCCAAGCAAAAAACGACAGCGCAGCCTTGTCCAGCAAGCACTTGGTCATTTGCTGATGCTACTTTTAATATAGCATTCACATCATATAAGATGGGTACCTTAAATTTCCCGGGAAGGAAACAGAACCTAAAACTTTCCTTTAAATAAAAATCCGAAACTTGGTTGTGTTTTTCTTAGTAAACTTGCTAAAAATCATTTAAGTTGACAATCAAATTTTATTTTTGTTAGTAAAAAAAAATCATATTAAATAGGATTAATCTAATAACTTTAGTGAATACAATAGATTTTTAAGATATCAACAAATGTTCTTCGAACACTTGCATAGCCTTTTTCTTTGTAATTATTTAGGCTGTCACAACTTAATAGGATGGTCACAAGTTCAGGATTAGGGTAAAATTCTCTAAAATTTGGTGTTCTTTGTAAACTAGGCATGGGATTTTTCTACATGATTGGCTAGGTTGTCACAGCTAAAAATAAAAAAACATATTAATTTAGATTTATAAAATCAAGATTGGAAGACATAATTATGTGTGAGGTCAGGTATAAAAACAAAAGAATTATTTAACTAATTAAAACTGATTTTTTTATTATGATTAGATAAAAAAACAGAAGTTATTATAATATCAAATAATTTCTAAATAGTAAATACCACCTGAAAAGCTAGTATGAACAGGGAAAAAAAAGGAAAATAAGAGGAAAAAGAAAAGAAATAAGCGAAAGAAGTGAATCTTAAAAGGGTCGAGGGAGACAAATAAAATTAAATAACTTCAAGCCCATATAATAATCTTGTAGTTAGTAGTTAGACAGAGAAATATTTGATTGATACGATAACATATTTATTGAACCTGAAAAAAATAAAAGGAAAAATAAAAGGAAATAAGGGAAAGAAGTTTTTAACAAACAAAAGATTTTTTTTTTAAAAAGAGTAAGCTATGAATTAGTAATTATAGTTTTACAAAATAAATTAAATAATTTCTCTAATTTTAAAAATAATGAATTAATCTCTATATTATTACAATTTGTTTTGTAACCTTGATTCTTTTTGTTTATTCCATTTTATTTTATTTTTATTTTAAAAAATAAATATGAAAAATATTGATAAGAAAAAAAATATTTTATAAAATAAAAAAATAATAAATTGAGCACAGTCAATACTAATCAAGAAATTAATTAATTATTTTTTAAACTAAAAATAATTATTTAATTGAACAAAATATATAAAGCATAAGTGTTTCACCTTAACGCTAGACACAATGTATTATAGATTGTTACAATGAAATTATGTTTTCTACCTTTAAGTGGAAAAAATGTGAGCCTTACTTATGAGGGTAATTTGGTCTTTTTTATTAATACATTGGTGATTAAAATATTGTTGGGGGTATTCTAATCTTTTCCAAAAACATTATATAGTAAAATGATATATTTACACCAATATCAATAAAATTTTAAACTAATGACCACGAGTTTTTTGTGTTTTCAAAAAACTTCAAAACAATCGAATTGCTTACTTACCTTAGGGTACATATATATATATATATATATATATATATATATATATATATATATATAAAGTTATTGACAAGGTTTTTTTCTAGTTTTTTTGCTTCTTAAAATATAGTAAAAATGCATTTTTACCTTTAAAAGACAAAAAAGAGGGTGTATATCTAAGGGCATTTTTTTTTCATTTCACACAAGTTTTTTATTTTATGATTTACAAAGTCATGACAAACATTTTGGTATTTTCACATTGCATTATTCATTTTTTATTTTAAAAAGTTGGTGGAGCGTGTTCATTACACACTAACGAGTAGGTGGTGTCCATGTTATTTGATCGGCATGTATGATGCTACCCGATGGTTTATCGTGCCTTTTCACCATGTTGTTGAAAGCACCTATGAGTGTATTTGTTTTTGCTGTAATTGTTGTGGTTGCGGTTGGAAAAAAACATTTTTTTTGTAGTTTGTGTATGTATTTTGAGTGTTTGGTTAAAAGTGTGGTTTGACTTTATTGTGGTTAAAAACATGTTTGGATAAGCCTATGGTTGTGGTTATTTTTGTACCCAAAATGACTAAAAAGGACATAAATAAAATAATTCTTTGTGTTAAGAGGAAATAAAACATTTTTTCCACATAAATACCGTCAAAATAATAAAAGCGTGCTTTGTTATTACAATTAAATATTATTGCCCCATCAAACTATTTGCAATGCCATCACGAATATAATCCATACGCGACGCCCTCTAGCGTCCACTTGTTTGTGATTGTGGAACGACATCGGGAAAAGTATCTGAAGGAACGAAATCAGGATGGCTATCAAACTTGTTGAATGCAACATCTTGGCCCGACTTTCATTGAATATAGTTATGCAGCGCCATTGATGCGACAACAATTTTAACCTGTGATTTGTAAGGAAACTCAGGCATGGTTTGCAAGATTCGCTATCTTTTCTTTCAAACTCCAAATGTACGTTCGATTACACATCGCAATGATGAATGGACTCGGTTAAATAGTTCCTCCCGACTCCGCGGTTGTCCTCGTCGATGAAATTCTGGAAGATGATAACTTTCCCCTCTATATGGATCCAAGTAACCGTACTCATTCGGATATCCCAAATCAATGAGATAATACTTCCTTGCATAAATGTAATAATTGATTAACGCTTACAAAATGCTTCATATAAAAACAAATTAGACCAGTTGAACAACAGACATATTTTTTTTTACGGGTGAATACCTTCCGGTGGCCGCAGAAATTGTATGTTTGTATTTCCAATCGTCTCATAAAATATTATTGTATCCTGAGCATTACCTTCCCACCCAGCCCAAACAAATGTAAATTGCATGTCAAAGCTACATGCTGCCATTATATTTTGCGTCAAAATACCTTTTCTACCAATAAATGGTATTTAATTTTCTTGTGAAACACATGCACATACACGTGTTCCATCAATCGCTCCAATGCAATTCTACAAAAAAAAAAAAATTTGTTGCCGAATCAATTTAATTGCACCGTAAAATATTTGATTGTAACCTTTTGAAAATATTTAACTACTTATACAAAGTATTTCTTACCTTGAAATGGGGCATGTATCTCGGATTCATTTCAATTTCCAATGGTGTTGTTGTGAATTCTGAATCTACTAGTCTGATTAAATCAGCTGCTAACAAGCACATAAAACGAAGAACCTCGTTAAAATTTCTGGAAATGGTTTCACCTGAATGCTGAAAACGCTCCTGCACTTCCCTATTCGACGCACCGAAAGCTAAAGTGTAGAGAAACATGCATACTTTCTCAATAACACTCATCTGTCTAGACGGTTTCAACCCGTACATCGTTTCCAACTCAAAAGCCAAACTCTTCAATGTGTCAGCATCCATCCAAAACATGTTCACAAAACACATCCAATGCCCATTTAAAATTTTAATCAACCATCGCATGCCAATGTTGTATGAATCCATACATGGCTCTTTATAAATATACGTATTATAATACAAAGCCAGTGCTCTAGCAATGCAGATGACTAATTTAGTGTGATCACACTCTCTATGCCAAAAGAAATCTCCATCGTCATCGTCACCTGTTGATTTAGGTCGTCGTCCTGAACCTCACTATTATAGTTCCTATAACCATCACCAAAACTACCTCCAAAACCACTTATAGAACTTGTACCAGTAAACCTATCAGACACATACCGACTAACATTATTCATAACATTTTCATAATGGTCATAAAAAAGTGCATTAAACCAATTCACATCCATATCTATAAACAAAACTTAATATCAATTTTCAACCTGCAGAGTACCGGTACAAAATACATGCTCATTGAACAATTTGTTTTGAAATTTTGTGTCGTTAATGTCGGTCTTAACACAAAACATTTATGTTCGATCAAGTGCTAAATATCGAACATCTTTAACTTATACGTAACTCATTCAAATATTTTTCAACACAACAATAATTGTAATTTTCAACCTGCAACGTAATAGTAAAATGACAGTTTTGTCTGCATAATTTGTTTACAATATGTTTAACATTAATGGTGACATTAACTTGAGAGTATAAAACCCCTACTAGACAACACAAGTACGCATTGATTTCATTTAGATAATAATGGGCTTAGAGCTGGCATGGTTTGAAAGCACAAGAGCCTAAGAATGCATGCTAAAGAGACAACGTCCAGCCTTAAGTGTATATAGAAATATTCAAGTCTAACCGAGATGAAATTAACTCAGGAGGCTAAGAAATTCAAACCCAATGAAAAGCTTAGATGAACGAATATTATATTGAAAAGAAGTAGGTCATTTTGAATTCAATGACATTGAGAGATAGAGATATCAAGTGCTGTTATGATTTTAAAATAAGCTACAATTATGTTTTATAAGATATTTTTGAATTTAATTATTTAGGTTTAGTAAAACAAGCTAAACTTTAAGAGGGTTTTTTGCTAAAGAGTACTGATTTGCATTGGAGTTTTGAAGGTATTGTTAAAAACATGTTCAATTAGAATCCTCTTTCTTGTCCATGGCTAAATTAAAATGGAATGTAGATGGCTGCTCTCTAAGCTAGTCTGATGTGGCTTGGGGTGGATGGGAGGAGTGTTGTGTGATTGCAAGGGAATTCGGTATTTATTTTCTCATGTTCAGCACAAATCTTGGATTCAATTTTTTGACAGTTTAGATGTCAGTTGCTTAGGGATAGTCTTATGATGACATTCAGGCGTTGAAGTTACAGAAAATGTAATATACAATTGTCATAACTAAGTTACAGAATAAATGTTCAACCAAAACATACATAATAAAACACTAGAATTATAGAAATGTTTATTGTCAGAAAACACACAAAAAACACATAGCAACTGAAACTTAAAGACTAAAGTAATTGTGCAACCGAAATAAAGCAACTGACCTTGAATTTTCTTGTGTAACCGAGACAGAGATTGGTAAGATGCTTGTGCTTGAGCTTTCCAGAAGGATGATTTTGATGCTCTCTTTGGTTCTGGCAAAGAAAACACACAGCAAGAGAAAATTTTGGTTAGAGAAAACAGTTTGTTTTAGCAGATAAGGCATGATCTATACAATTTTTTAGGTCAAGTGTGAAGAAACTTACCTAGGTCAGTGCGTGTCTTCTTCAACCGCGAAAGGAGTTCATCATGGTAATAGATCGGTGGCAGATGGGCTTGATCTACACTCGGCTACAAACACTGGTGACGGTTTATGTGAGAGAATGGACGAAGAGTGTACAGGGTGTATTTGCCACACTGTGAAAGCGCGAGGAAGAGGACTGATTTTTTGAGAAGAGGGCAGCTTTGGAGGAGGAGAGCTCAGGGAGGCGAATGTGGAGGAGGAGAGACGACCGTGAGTTGGAACCGTTTGGATAGATATTAATTTTTTAGTAAAGGTTCCAGCGTTTTCTCTGAACAACAACCACGACAAAAGCAATAAGGAGTTGCTTTTGCTTATCCTGCGTTTTGAACGCAATTTGTGTGGGCCCTATGAAGTTTGAAAACATGGGTAGCTGTTAACCAAACAGCTTGAAACAATAGAAACGCAGGAAACGTGGACGCTCCCACGTAACCAAACAGGTTTATTTTCTCTTGGTATGGTGTGTGATGGAAGATGATGGATGATTTTTTATTGGTGAATGTTTTTTTTTTCCTTCTTTTCTCTCATACCTGAAAAAGTGCATGATTATCCTTTTTTTATTATTATTTCAATTTTAGTCCTTTATTTTTTTTATTTTTTTTTTCATCCTCATTCATTTTATAAAAGTTTTATTTTGTTTTCAATTTAGTCCTTCAATTACAACTTGTCATATGTTATTTGTTTCATTTCGGTCTTTATTCTTTTGATTTCTATTTTTTTCTTTGATCCTTTTGTTAAAGTTTTATTGTTTTCAATTTTATCCTTCAATCAAAGTTTATGTTGTTTTATTTATTTTCAATTTGATCCTTATTTTTTATATTTTTTTTCCTTTTTGTTAAAGTTATTTTTCATTTTGATTTTCACCCTCATTCCTTTAATTAAATTATTTTTACATCCTTTATGTAATTAATTTTTTCATGGTTCAACCTTTGATATTTGATTTGTTAGATATTGAACTTCATGTTTTATTGATTTATTTATAGTGCTTTTCTTCTAATGACTCGGGTCATGAATTTTGAAAAGTTAATATAGTTCAACATCTTTCTTTTTTTTAACTTATTTTCTTTTACAATTTTATTGTTCTGCAATAAGTTTTTTTAAAATTGATTTTGTAATTATCTTCAATTTTCTTTTCTATAAATTTATCTCGGTCTCATAACTTAGATCATGAGTTTTGTGAGGCTTTTTTTTAATAGAGTTTTTTTTTAATTGTCTTCTTTGTGTTTAATTTTTTGATATTATTCAGATTCATCTATAATTTTTTTTATACAGATTAAATATATTTTTCAAAATAAAAAACATTTATTTTAAATATTATTTTTAATGTCTTCAGTCTTTCATAAATATTTTTTTTATTCAATTATTTTCATTCATGTTTCTATTTTTATTGTCTTTATTTATTTAAATAAATAAATTTTATAAACACAAAAGGTAAATGCTTTACTTTACGGGATTAAATATTTTTGATTACTTTTATTTTTATTTTTTTTTTAAATTTAGTTGTTACTAATGATTTATTTATTTATATAAATATTTATTAATTTATTTAATTAGTGTTTAGACTTTAGATATAATTTTAAACTTATACTTTAATATTTTTATATAATCAAACTTAAAAAATAGTCTACATTTCCGATATTGTTTTTGAAAAAATAATTTTATGATCCGCAGTGGAGAGGGTCAAATAACTAGTTTAGTATATAAGACTTGGGAGATTAATATATATATAAATCCAAATTCTCTGACAGCGAAGTCTGAACTCAGAGGCGCGGCAGCAGCAACAATGGAGGAGAACCGCTGCAAGTTCTGGCTTCCCAAAAAGAACCGATTTTGTGCCAACTCCCCTCTAAACGATTCCCAGTAAGCTCACTCTCATCCTCCTCTCTCTTCTGTTTTTTTTTTTTTTTTTTTCCCGTCCTATGTCTAATGTTTTAATGCGTTATATCTATTGAACTGTCCGTAAGGTTCTGCGGCAACCACAAACCGAGGTCCATTGAACAGTGGATTCCATGCCCGATCGACCCTTCTCAGTAATTCCCATCTTTGATCTTTGCACTATCATTTTTTTTTTAATCTTGGGATTACATTTTTTATGGCTTTTCTTGTTTTTGATAGTTCTGTTCTAAAAGAAAATCTTGAAAGCCATGTTAAGAGATGCCCTTTATTGAAACAAGCTCAATCCTTGTCTCTTCAACCATTTTATCAAAAGGGCATCAATGCTGGCAAAGAAGAAGAAGAAGAAGAAGATAATGTTAGCTCTGAGATGAAGAGGAGTGCTGTTTATAGCATGACTGTGACTCAATTTTGCAAACTTATTAACAAGATTGAATCCGTTCATGCTTCTACATGTAAGGATATCTGGGAATCATATAAAGTTCCAGAAGCTTGTAATATGTGGATTAAAAGAGAAGTAGACAGGTAAATATGTGATGTTAAGATGAAGATTGTTGTTTAATTTGATGATAATCGGTTGGTTTTGTTAAATGAGTTTCTTGTTGAGCAGGAAATTACCATTTCAAGAGAAACATGTAGCACAACAAGCGTCAATTCTTGGGAATTTGGAGGACTTTGGGGTGATAAAGAGTTCATTAGGAAGTAAAGAGGCTGATAGTCAGGGGTTTTGTAGTGATGATAGCAATTTTGTTCACGCAGTCGTTGAATTTGGAGCAGGGAGAGGGTACTTGACACAGATGCTGGCAGACTGTTATGGATTTGACAGAGTCTTTCTGGTTGAGCGCAAGTCGTACAAACTTAAGGTTAGTTGTGTTGAATTCTGCATTGCATTGTTTATGAGAAGGAATATCTACTGCAATAGAATGAAACTCAAGTTGGAGATGTTATGTACTCTTTCCGCCTTAATTGATCTGTGATTTATGTTTTGTTTGTGTTTATATGCTGTGGCTACTTCTAGGCTGATCGATCTTTGCGACAGAAGGAGAGCTTGATATTAGAGCGTTTGAGGATTGATAGTAAGGTTTTTCAGAATCCTGTTATTTGGAATGGCATTTGCATTTGCATTTCCATATTTATATCTTTAGTTCTATAACTCTCTCTCTTTCTCTAACTTAAGTCTGGAGCTGGTGCTAAACATAACTTCAAATACTCTCTCTTGCTGGAGCATTCAGTTAACCTCTTAAAAAGGACTTGGCATAGTTTTCATGCCTTTTTTTCCTCCCTCAGTCCTCCAAAGTTAAGATTAGATGCTGGCAGGTGGCTCAATTTTGGAGCTCTCTTGAGTGCATTGTTTTTCCTTGACTTTGCCTTCATAGTGTGCTTATGAGTGGTGATTTTAAGGGGCATAACCTAACAAATTATTGTTGCCTTTTATTGCCCTGTTTCTGTACTCTTCGAAGTTGCAGTTAAACAAGGTCTTGCAGTTTTCGGCATTATTTTATTGTGCATATTATATGAAGTCATAACTTCTAACATTTCATGCCACAGCATTAATTTTCTAACAACTTTATAGTAAGCTTATTTCTCTCAACTAAGTGAATAAACAGGTTTGTCCCAACTTCCTATACAGGGGTCAACTTAATAAATTTTACCATTTATTTCCTCTTAATTTTGGGTGATATCAACAGCAGTCTCAAGTAGTAACAACAGAATATTTATATTCATACATGATGTCTGTTCTTGTTTGCCTTTTATTTTTTGTTGGCATGCTTGCCCCCTGTAAGGTATAAGTGAAAAAATTGGTATTAACACTACCTTCCATCTGATCTCTCTGCTAGAAAAAAGCTCTGCAAACTTTTGAGTTCTGACATTACCAAATTTCCACCTTTTCAGTTGAGGACTTAAACTTGAATGCTGTTGAGTCTTTTAAGGGGAATCCCTTATTTGGCTATTGGTAAACATCTCTGTGGGCCAGCAACTGGTGAGCAATATGTTTTAAAATAACTTTTTCCTGAACATTAGATAGAACTCAGAAGTAATTTTTTTTTTGCATTTTATATCATTATTTTCTCAGTTCTGGCAGATTGTTCCATTGAATATTTTCCTCCACTGTTTTGTTTTTAATACTTGCGCCGCAGATTTGACACTGAGATGTTGCTTGTCTGAGCAATGTAATCAAGGCAGTGTGCAAGATTGCAGGAGCAATGCTAACCTTAAAGGCCTTGCTATAGCAACATGCTGCCATCATCTTTGTCAGTGGAAAACATTACACAGTAATCAACACATCTTACCCTGCATATTCTTGAAGTACAAGAACATGTATGCTCTTCTATTTACGAGTTTTCAATGTAACTTTTTACTTCCTTGCAGACAGGAAGTTCATGTCCGATTTGGGATCACCAAGGGACCAATTTCATGCAATGACATGGTTTACCTCCTGGGCAGTAGATGCTGACCATGGTTCAGATCTTCCTGATATTACTGACTGCAGCTTGCAGTTACAATCCATGTAATCATTTGAACTTTTTGTTTATGTTATATATATCCTTATTTTTCCCGTCTTCTGTTCACAGAGATGGTTTTTTCATTCCTCTCTTCTGTTCACATATTTTAGTATTTTGGATCTTAATTTTTCTCAGTTATTACAGTGAGGAGAAACAATGCTTTGGGGACATACATGGGGTTGAAGATGTTGTGAGGAATATAAAACCAGTTGAAAGGGCTGTGTTGGGTTTCAAGTGTAAGCAGATCATCGACGTAGGAAGGATGATGTGGGCAAAAGAACATGGCTTAGACACACAGCTTGTGAAGTATGTCCCTTCAGGCATCTCTCCAGAAAACCATTTATTGCTTGCCAGACATGCCAAGTGCTTGTAAGACTCACATCATTTACTTCAGATTTAGGTTGTAACCATTAAAATTTCTTGGTCATTATATGCATCACTATTTGCATCTAGATGGACGTGTTGCAAAGGAATGTTACACAAATTTTAACTGGTGCGACTAGAAGTTTTACTTGGCTTTTATTGGCATCCGTGGTTCAAAGGGGCAGATAGCATGTGCCCATGTTATCTCCAGACTGAATCCATAATTGGCCGGGGATTGGAAATCTTCACGCACATGATTTGCAGATCGTAAATGAGGGGGGTCTCTTTTCTTCTCTTCCATCATCTCCTTCTCTTGTTCTTCCATTTTTCTTGTCTGATGCTTTTAGTTTCGTATGCTCCTTATTTGATGGATGCACTGTGATTGCTGTTCCATATTACACTGTTTTTGAGCCGTTAAACATTTATGACCCTTCGAGGCTCCACGTCATTTTGCTTGCTTTGACCAGTACCAAGTCCAGAGAGGATTGGCACTATGAAGAGTGAAAAAAACACACCCTATCGTTTAGAATATCTTTCGAAACCATCATTGTTGCATGGGGAATTCCGAGAAAAAAGAAAACTACTTAGCAAAAGAGAGGCAAGCATCGAATTCGCAGCATCAGAAATAATAAAAAGAAGGGTCGAGAGAATTGCCCGTGCTGATCTATGTATCTATGGCGGAAGAAGCGTGTTGATCTATTTCCTAAATAAATAACTTACCTACTCGTAAGCATGCAAAAGTGGAGATGCGGGGATCGAACCCCGTGCCTCTCGCATGCAAAGCGAGCGCTCTACCATTTGAGCTACATCCCCATTTGAGATTGAATCCCACTTAAAAACTATATAAATAATATAAAAATCAGAGTGACCTCATGCAGGCTAATATCAAGTGGGGCACCGTGCACACGCTTTTTGAAGAGGAACCGATTCCTAATTTTTTTCTCGAATCATACTGATGTTTTTGATAACCCGAATATGTATATATTTTATATTATACCTCAACAATACATTGTTTATTGGAATAAAGTTTTTTTTCTTTTTGATATTTTTAGTTGTGTGTGTATATATATATATTTTTGTTTAATTTTATTCTTTAATATTTGGTTTTGTTAGGTATTAGGCTTAATGATTTGTTGTAATTTGCTTTCTATATGGTTATCTCAGTTTTATAATCTGTGTTGTGAGCTTGACAACATTTAACCTGACTGACTCGAGTTTTTTTTTTTTTAATGGTATTTTTCGATTCCATACTCAACATTGGGTTGATTGTGAATTGATTTTCATAATTTATTTTAGTTTGTTTCTATTAGGTTATTATGGTTTCATGACTTGAGTCATGAGTTTTACAAGTTAACTCAAGTAGACTCACGTCGTTTTATTGTGTCTTGTTTTTATATTATTATTATTATTTTAATTTCATCCTTCAACAATATGTTTATTGATAATTGAGTTTTATAATTTATTTTAATTCTTTTTATTAGGTTATTTCAGTCTCATGACTCGAGTTATAGGTTTAACAGGTTTTTTTTGGTTTATTTTATATAAGGTTACTTCGGTTTCATGATCATTATCATGGGTTTGACGGGTTAACTTAGGTTGTTTCTGGTTATTTTTTTTTTTTTTTTAATTGATTTTTTTTTAATTTTTATCCTAAGTTGATTGAGAATTAAACTTCATAATTAATTTAACTTACTTTTTATGAAGTTATATTGTTCTCATGATCTAAATTTGTGTATTTGATAGTCAACTCAAGTTGACTCAAGTAATTTTTTTTGGTTTTTTAAATGATTTTATTTTTAATTTCATCATTTAATATTAAAATAATTGATTGAGAATTGAGTTTTATAAGTTTTTTTTTTATATGAAATTATCTTGAACTTATAAGTCGGATAATAAATTTAAAAGGTCAATTCAGATCGATCAAATGTTTTTTTATTTTAATATATATATTTTTTATTAATATTACATGTTATCTTTAAACTTGTTAATTCAATCAAATCATAGTATATTAACCCTTATATGACTTAAATTTCTTCTACTAGAAAAGCATCAGGAATGCACCGCAGCTTAGCTCGAAACAACAGCTAAATCAGCTCAACAGATGCCGGGTTTTTTTTCCCCCATAAAGCAAGTTGTCCTTTGTGTCGCACCCCAAAAAATCCTCAAACAAAAATTTTTTTTAGTGTTTTTGCGACATTCGATTGACGACTTTCGTTTTGTTCTATTTTGCGGATTTGGTTCTTTGGAGTCGCCACCTAGTATTTTGGTCACTAGGAAACCTAACTGGTCTTTCAGAGATTCTAAGGTAAGGGACTGGTTGCGTAAAGGGAAGGTATTAGCACCCCTAGTACGCCCTACCTAAGGTAAGCTGCTTGGTGTTTGGTTTGCTTTATAATTGCTATGGTGTTGGTATTTTCTAGGCTCGTCAATTGATTTTGGATAGAAATCTAAGGAGATTCCATGTGCTTTGAAAGCTCATTTTTCCCTTAGTATTTCAAGAGTTTGCGACTCATAAATCGTGGGATAATAAAAAAAAAATAATTTGAAATGTCCTCGATTATAATCAAGGCTTCTTTCCAGAATGTGTGTGGATTTATTACTCCCAATAATATTTTGGATATTCATCCTTTTAAGGATTTCTTTATCCAAAGATTAGCGGTAAATAATAAATAAATTCCTTCTCCAAAAAATAAGATTTTTATAGTTTTTGGAATATTGGCCAATACCCTTTGGAGTTTTACAAACATGTTATAAAATCCAGAAATGCAAGAAAATAATTTGTGTTTAAGAAATCAATGCGAAAAACACACTTTTCAAAGCTTCCAATATATTTTTTTGTAAAAGGAACATTCAAAACATGTTAGAGTATTGGCCGTATGCAACACGCAAGAAAATATTTTTTTTTTTAACAATATATTTTTTTTTTTGACGAAATCGGGTATTTTAATACTGAATTTGTATCTCCACAGCATAAAAAATACAAACTAATATTAAGTCATTTTAAAAAGATGTAAAAAAAATCAACAATATTTTTAAGGAATTTTAGAAATTTTTTTAAAGCAAAAAAATAAAATTTATCTTTGAAAATTTCGGGTGCCTCGACGAAAATCAGATATTTTAAATACTGAATTTATACCTCCACAATATAAAAAAAATACAAAACCCCCTAAAAATATATATATATATATGAAAGGAAAATAACAACATTTTTTTTTAGATTTTTCAGAATTTTTTATAAAATATTTTTTATATATATATATAACTATACACACATATATATTATAATTTATAATAATATATAATATATTATAGGGCTGGGCCGGCCCAAATGAATGGGCCAGGCTCAGCCCCAAAAAAGAGACGGGCAAACAAACGTGGGCCGATCTCGGCCCGAAAACTCAAGTGGGCCGATCTCGGCCCGAAAAGCTCCTACGGTCTGGGCCAATACCGGCCCATACTTGCAAGGCTGGGCCAGCATCGGGCTGGCCCAGCATCCCCAGGCCCAGCGGGGGAAGAATTAATTTTCTTCCCCCGCCTCCTGCATGCAGAATGCATGCAGGAGGCAAACCTGCAGAAGACACAAAAATGGGGGGAAGAAAATGTACCTGGCGTGGAGGAGGTGATCGCTGGCGGTGGTGTGGCTCGTGCACGGTGGATCCGGGCGGCGGCGCTGCGACTGTTTCCAAGTGTTCGGTTCGCTCTCTCTCTCTCTCTCTCTCTATTCCTCTCGGTCCCGCCCTTCGGTCCTCTCTCGGTTTTTTTTTTCTCAAATGGCTGTCTATTCTCGGTTTGGTTTTGGTTTTTTGGTTTCGGTTTCCTTCCTCTCGGTTTGTTTTTGTTCTTCTCTCTCTTTCGTGCCTTTTTTTTTCCTCTCTCTTCGGTTCGTCCTTTCTCTCCTCCCTTCGGGGTCTCTCCTCTCTTTCCTTCGGTTCGTCCTCTCTCTCCTTCGGCCTCTCTCTATTTATAAGGAAAAAAGGGACCGGCGTGCCTTAGTTAGTGCGCCTTCAATCACGCAACGGCTGGTCGGCCATTGATGCTTTCGGTGGTGGTGGTGGGGGCGAGGAGAGAGAGGCGGGAAGGTTTTCAAATTTTTCGTCTTCTGTTGCTGCTAAACCGGGGGGGAAGGAAGAAGATGAACAGTGTCGTTCAAAACGACACCGTTCTAGTCTTCCTTTTTTTTTTTTTTTTATATATATGAAACGGCGTCGTTTTGGATAAAACGCGCCGTTTCATTTAAATGGCCAAACTTCAAATCAGTCCTTCAAATTCGGTCTCCGCCCCTCTTGTTGGCCGCCTTTTTCACTTTGGTCCTTGGCCTCTGATTTATGCAATTGAGCCCTCAATTGATTAATAAACTTTCAATTTCTTCAATTAGGCCCCTGAACCGAACAATTGCAGCCCCTCCATTTACGCGCCTCTTCCAATTTGGTCCCTGGTTTCGGATTTTCTTAATTAAGTCCCTAATTGGCCATTAAACTTCAATATTTATGCAATTAAGCCCCTGATTTGACCCAATAAATTCCTAAAAAATATATTTTGGCCCCAGAACTTAAATTTCTTCAAATTAAAGCCCAAATTGACTTAAAAATCAATTTTTCTTGCAATCAAAACTTCTATAAATTCAAATAAAAATCCAATTAAGTCCATAAACATCCAAATTTGGGCTTTTCTCCTCAAAATTCAGATTTTTCTTCTCAATAGGGCTTTCATCCTTCAAGAATATACTGTCAAAAAATTCAATCCTTGTATTTTTTTAAATTCCTTGACAAATTTTCTAACTGTTTTCCGGGTGCTTCTGCCTCCTGCTATTTTTTCTAACCTCTTTTGGCTATTTATTTTATTTTTCATGGGGACCCAAAAATGGGTTACAACAGATGCCCCCTCTTTATAATACTTACGGAGCATAGGTTTTGCGCAGTAAGTGTTATAAAGATAAACCCGAAACGGAACTCCCGAAACTGATCCGGTCAAAGCTTGATTGATCTGAAACTTTGTCCTTTATAACAATCCTCCTTAGCCCAAAAACTATGATCAAAACTTAGTCATCTCGAGATCCTTATCCAGCGATCCTCTGAATTCTTACTTTAGTTTGATCAATATGGAAATCCATCCGAGATCCCATCTGGTGATCTCCTTTAACCTGGAATCCCAACCGGCGATTCCTTTACAAAAAAAAAAATGTGTGCGTGGTCTCATTATGATGGGTGACCTGCCTGAATGGAAAAGGGAAAGAGTGGTCTCATTCTTTGGGTGACCTACCCAGGGGGAAGAATGGCCTCGTTATTATGGGTGACCTACCCAGATAAAAAAAAATGGAGAATGGTCTCATTGTATGGGTGACCTACCCAGAAAAAAAATATGGTCTCATTGTGATGGGTGACCTACCCAGAAAAAGGAAGAGTGGTCTCATTCTTTGGGTGACCTACCCAGGGGAAGGAATGGCCTCATTCTTATGGGTGACCTACCCAGATAAAAAAAATAGAGAAGGGTCTCATTCTTATGGGTGACCTACCCAGAAAAAAAAAAATATGGTCTCATTGTGATGGGTGACCTACCCAGAAAAAGGAAGAGTGGTCTCATTTTTTGGGTGACCTACCCAGGGGAAGGAATGGCCTCATTCTTATGGGTGACCTACCCAGATAAAAAAAATGGAGAATGGTCTCATTCTTATGGGTGACCTACCCAGAAAAGTATGGTCTCATTGTGATGGGTGACCTACCCAAGGAAAAAGAAGAGTGGTCTCATTCTTTGGGTGACCTACCCAGGGAAAGGAATGACCTCATTCTTATGGGTGACCTACCCAGATAAAAAAAAATGGAGAATGGTCTCTTTCTTATGGGTGACCTACCCAGAAAAGTATGGTCTCATTGTATGGGTGACCTACCCAGAAAAATGATGGTCTCATTGTATGGTGACCTTACCCAGGAAAAATGGTGGTCTCATTGTATGGGTGACCTACCCAAGGAAAAATGATGGTCTCATTGTATGGGTGACCTACCCAGAGAAATATGATGGTCTCATTGTATGGGTGACCTACCCAGGAAAAAAAATATGATGGTCTCATTGTATGGGTGACCTACCCAGGGGAAGAATTCTTAGTAAACTCCAAATGCTTTTCTAAGAAAATGGTTTCAATATGAGGTCCCTTCTGGTGACCTTCCTTGATGAATGTCAAAGTACGAGATCCCTTCTGGCGATCTTAGATAACTTGGAATCCCATCTGACGATTCCTTTTATTACCAACATGAAATATGAGGTCCCATCTGGCGACCTCCAAATAGCAAAACACGAGATCCCTTATGGCGATCTCAAACAACTTAGAATCCCATCTGGCGATTCCTCTTAACAAACCTGAGATATGAGGTCCTATCCGGCGACCTCCAAATACCAAAATACGAGATCCCTTCTGGCGATCTCCATCAACTTGGAATCCCATCTGGCAATTCCTTTTATTCAAACATGAAATATGAGGTCCCTTCTAGCGACCTTCATCGAAATACGAGATCCCTTCTGGCGATTTCAAACAACTTGGAATCCCATCTGGCGATTCCCTTTTATTCAAAGCTGAAATATGAGGTCCCTTCTGGCGACCTTCATCAAAGTACGAGATCCCTTCTGGCGATCTCTTTTCACCAAACAACTTGGAATCCCATCTGGCGATTCCTTTTATACCAAAGCTGAAATTTGAGGTCCCTTTCTGGCGACCTCCCATTGATGAATATCGAAAAACGAGACCCCTTCTGGCGATCTCAAACAACTTGGAATCCCATCTGGTGATTCCTTTTATTCAAAGCTGAAATATGAGGTCCCTTCTGGCGACCTCCATCGAAATACGAGATCCCTTCTGGCGATCTCAACAACTTGGAATCCCATTTGGCGATTCCTTTTTACCGAATGTTATCGATGTCGTTCTTCCTGCTAGCAGGGTTTGAAAACCATTATCTTCTCTTCTTGTTGTTCTAGAATCAACTCAATGATTCTTTCTTCGTCCATAATCTTGTTGGAATGCGCTAAGATCTCCTCCTGTAACGATCCAAAAAACATATATGCAATGATTTATGATTAGATGCAATGCATGCATTCATACCTGGTTTTGAAACATAGGCCCCATCCTCTTCTTCTAGTTCATGAGACTCCCTCTTAACATGAACTTTGCTTTTGAAGACGCATGCTGGATTCATCTCTCGTGTTGCCTATCATATTCTTGGAGAAGAAATCTTTGACTTTCTTCAAGTAGTCCTTTTCTCAAAATGTATGACTTGTATTTGCCTCTTTGTCATGCTTTTGTCAAATGCTTTAGCTTGGTTTTCAAATCTATAAGCTTCCATCCAATTTTAAACACGTAAAACTTTTCATAAAAGATCTCGTCTTGCCCCCAGTGTAGGGGTGCGATATTAGTCTGGGCTTTTATATAGAAAAGCAATTCATTCAGCCAGTGATAAACTCTTTTTTTTTTTTTCTTTTTTTTTCAAAATGCACATTGTTATGGTTGATAAGTTCTATTCTTATCTTGAAAGAAAATTTACAGGTGATGTATTCAATTCATTTATGTTATCCAGACGAGGTGAGGTTGTATTCAAGGTAGCTTTTTCTTAAATTTCATATTAAACCATTTTATTGATACTTTATTTGTAACCACTCAAACTTGTTCAAAAAGTGCATAATCTAATCATTTATTTAAAGAAAAGGTATGCTCAAACACAAAAATCTGGCTGACAATATGAGCCCTGAAATGCCCACTAGAGAAAATAAAAGCAATGACAAAAGCAATGACAAAAACATGCTAAGGCAAATAAAGTTGTTTTACATTTTGAAAACTACGAGAAGTTCTTGGATCAATTCGTTCTGAAACTTTTTCTAGTATGTGGAAGGTCAACCGAGGCAATGCTTCATCTTCCTTCCCCACTTGTGTTTCCTTGTCTTCTCCTTCGATCTCGCCTTCTTCATTATTGACGATTCTTGACCAAGGTTTTCCAATCCTTTATCCCCTATGACCAGACAATGGATTTGAATTGATATTTGGTGTGTCCTTCAAATGGACAACCATCCTATCTTGAATGAGCTTCAACAACTTGTTCTTTGAAACCATAGCACGTTTCAAGACAATGCCCGGGAATACCAGCATGGTACTCGCAAGTCAACTCGGGCTTATACCAAATGGGAAATGGTGGTTGTAGTGGTAATGTAGGGATAGGAGCTATTTGTCCAATGCTCAGTAGTTTGGCATATATGTCCTTCAGAGGCATGGGTAATGGCGGTAGTTGTTCTGAAATGTATCTTGTGTTTGGTCTTTGGTGGTTGTTTTGGGTGTTTGACTGGCCATTTGCTCGATTAGGGGAAAAAGGTTTGTTAAAGTTTATGTGGGCCACATGGGAGGTAGGTATTTGTGGGTTATATGAATCCGTTATCTTGTCATTGGACCCACCTTCGAAGTTGTTAATGGGACCTTTCAATTTTCTTCCGAAAAAACCCTTTGTCTCCGATGGTTCAATTATGCGTCCAGCTTTAATCCCTTGCTCTATTCTTTCCGCTATGCGTACAACATCATAGAAATGTTGAGATGAGCTACCCATTAAATGCTCATAGTAGGGTGCCTTGAATGTGTTGGCGAACAAAGTCACCATCTCCGTTTCTATCAAAGGGGGTTGCACATGCATGGCCTCGTCCCTCCACCTTTGCGCATAAGCCCTTACTGATTCTTGGCTTCTATTTTCCATTGGCATAAGGCTCGTTCGATCTGGAGCAATTTCCAAATTGAACTTGTATTGCTTAAGGAAAGCCTCAACTAAATCCTTCCATTTCTTGATCTTGGCATTATCCAACCTCATGTACCAACTTAGCGCTGACCCCGATAGACTATCTTGGAAAAAGTAGATCAGTTAACTTATCGTCATGAATCACCTCAGCCATCTTATTGCCAATTAAGATCGAAGGTGAGTGTTTGGGCATTCAAACCCAGTGTACTTTATAAACTCTGGTATCCTAAAATGTTTTGGTACCGTGATGTTTGGTACCAAGCATATTTCAGACGCTCCATGGGTCAAACCAGTCATTTCCCTCGACTGCTCTTAACCCTTTCTTCCAAAGCTGATATCTTGTCATCGTTCATAAAACTAGTGGACCTATTATTGGAAGGCCCGTCTACAGTGATGTGAGCTTGCAGGGGGCTGAATGGGAATGGTAGGCGCAAAGTGCTGCCCCGTCACTGAATCTGCCCCCAAGTTCTGATATATCCCTGGATATGAAACTGACGGTGCTCCTATAGGTGGTTGGGTAGACGTTCCCTCCCCGTTCTTGGCTCTTAAAAGTTGCTCAAAGCAGATTGCGTCAGTCTAGAAACCTTCATTTTTTCACAGATTCCAACTCGTCTGGTAGTGCGACTCTAAATGAGCTCTTTCTTCGTTTTTCCATTCTTGATCTGGACCGGGTTTGGTGGACTTTGGATGTGGGAACCTATGTTTCACGATCTGCGACGATGCGTGCATAGATGTATGAGAGAAATGTATGATTGTGATGGATGCATTGATTGAAAAAATGCATGTTTTATTGGGTATGGATGCAGCCTTTTATTGGGTATGGATGCAGCAAGGATAGGTTTCTAGTTCTTCTAACGTGAGACATTAGGGTAGGTTTACTACTGGGTCTCTAAAAGAGGCTCTTGCTGTTCCAGTGATCAACCTTCGTAAAGGCGATATGGAGGTCTAGCAGATAGTGGGATGGATACGTGTACCAATCACAATCAGTCTAAACACTCGAGCAAAGAGTTGGGGTTTACACAAACTTAAACCTTGACTCAAGTCATAAGGCTAACTGCTAGTCCCCCACTTAAACTTAGAGTTACATGTGTGTGCACTCCAAAACATAATAATAATTAATAAAAGTGATGCATGACTATGTCATGTATGATAGAATGTAAAGATATATGTTAAAAGCTTTTAAACAAAGCATCATAGAAAACAAAACCAATAACACATAACATAAAAACAAACAAACAAATCAAGCTTAGTCCAAGGGTCCCCAGTGGAGTCGCCATCTTGTCGTCCCGCACCCCCAAAAAATCCTCAAACAAAAATTTTTTTTTAGTGTTTTTGCGACATTCGATTGAACGACTTTCGTTTTGTTCTATTTGCGGATTTGGTTCTTTGGAGTCGCCACCTAGTATTTTGTCACTAGGAAACCTAACTGGTCTTTCAGAGATTCTAAGGTAAGGGACTGGTTGCGTAAAGGAAGGTATTAGCACCCCTAGTACGCCCTACCTAAGGTAAGCTGCTTGGTGTTTGGTTTGCTTTATAATTGCTATGGTGTTGGTATTTTCTAGCTCGTTCAATTGATTTTGGATAGAAATCTAAGGAGATTCCATGTGCTTTTGAAAGCTTATTTTTCCCTTAGTATTTTCAAGAGTTTGCGACTCATAAATCGTGGGATAATAAAAAAAAAAAATTTGAAATGTCCTCGATTATAATCAAGGCTTCTTTCCAGAATGTGTGTGATTTATTACTTCCCAATAATATTTTTGGATATTCATCCTTTTAAGGATTCTTTATCAAGGCTTAGCGGTAAATAATAAATAAATTCCTTCTCCAAAAAATAAGATTTTTATAGTTTTTTGAATATTTGGCCAATACCCTTTGGTTTTACAAACATGTTGTAAAAAACTCCAGAAATGCAAGAAAATAATTTTGTTTAAGAAATCAATTGCGAAACACACACTTTCAAAGCTTCCAATTATTATTTTTTTTGTAAAAGGAACATTCAAAACATGTTAGAGTATTGGCCGTATGCAACACGCCAAGAAAATATTTTTTTTTTAACAATATATTTTTTTTTTGACGAAATCGGTAATTTTAATACTGAATTTGTATCTCCACAGCATAAAAAATACAAACTAAATATTAAAGTCATTTAAAAAAGATGTTAAAAAAAAATCAACAATATTTTTAAGGAATTTTAGAAATTTTTTAAAGCAAAATAAATAAATTTATCTTTGAAAAATTTCGGGTGCCTCGACGAAAAATCAGATATTTTAAATACTGAATTTATACCTCCACAATATAAAAAAAAATACAAAACCCCCCTAAAATATATATATATATATGAAAGGAAAATAACAACATTTTTTTTTAGATTTTTCAGAATTTTTTTACTAAATATTTATATATATATATAACATATACACACATATTATATTATTAATTTATATAATAATATATAATATATTATAGGGCTGGGCCGGCCCAAATATGAATGGGCCAGGCTCACCCCAAAAAGAGACGGGCAAACAAACGTGGGCCGATCTCGGCCCGAAAACTCAAGTTGGGCCGATCTCGGCCTGAAAAGCTTCCTACGGTCTGGGCCAATACCGGCCCATACTTGCAAGGCTGGGCCAGCATCGGGCTGGTTGGGGACCCAGCATCCCCAGGCCCAGCGGGGAAGAATTAATTTTCTTCCACCCGCCTCCTGCATGCAGAATGCATGCAGGAGGCAAACCTGCAGAAGACACAAAAATGGGGGGAAAAAATGTACTGGCGTGGAGGAGGTGATCGGCTGGCGGTGGTGTGGCTCGTGCACGGTGGATTCCGGGCAGGCGGCGCTGTCGACTGTTTCCATAGTGTTTCGGTTCCTCTCTCTCTCTCTCTCTATTCCTCTCGGTCCCGCCCTTCGGTCCTCTCTCGGTTTTTTTTTTTTTCTCAAATGGCTGTCTATTTCTCGTTTGGTTTTGGTTTTTTTGTGGTTTCGGTTCCTTCCTCTCGGTTTGTTTTTGTTCTTCTCTCTCTTTCGTGCCTTTTTTTTTTCCTCTCTCTTAACGGTTCGTCCTTTCTTTCTCCTCCCTCGGGGTCTCTCTCTCTTTCCTTCGGTTTCGTCCTCTCTCTCCTTCGGCCTCTCTCTATTTATAAGGAAAAAAGGGACCGGCGTGCTTTGTTAGTGCGCCTTCAATCACGCAACGGCTGGTCGGCCATTGATGCTTTCGGTGGTGGTGGTGGGGGCGAGGAGAGAGAGGCGGGAAGGTTTTCAAATTTTTCGTCTTCTGTTGCTGCTAAACCGGGGGGGGAAGGAAGAAGATGAACAGTGTCGTTCAAAACGACACCGTTCTAGTCTTCCTTTTTTTTTTATATATATATGAAACGGCGTTCGTTTTGGATAAAACGCGCCGTTTCATTTTTAAATGGCCAAACTTCAAATCAGTCCTTCAAATTCGGTCTCCGCCCCTCTTGTTGGCCGCCTTTTTCACTTTGGTCCTTGGCCTCTGATTTATTGCCAATTGAGCCCTCAATTGATTAATAAACTTTCAATTTCTTCAATTAGGCCCCTGAACCGAACAATTGCAGCCCCCTCCATTTACGCGCCTCTTCCAATTTGGTCCCTGGTTTCGGATTTTCTAATTAAGTCCCTAATTGGCCATTAAACTTCAAATATTTATGCAATTAAGCCCCTGATTTGACCCAAATAAAATTCCTAAAAAAATATATTTTGGCCCCAGAACTTAAATTTCTTCAATTAAAGCCCAAATTGACTTAAAAATCAATTTTTCTTGCAATCAAAAACTTCTATATAAATTCAAATAAAAATCCAATTAAGTCCAAAACATTCCAAATTTGTTGGCTTTTCTCCTCAAAATTCAGATTTTTCTTCTCAATAGGGCTTTCATCCTTCAAGAATATACTGTCAAAAAAATTCAATCCTTGTATTTTTTATTAAATTCCTTGACAAATTTTCTAACTGTTTTCCGGGTGCTTCTGCCTCCTGCTATTTTTTTCTAACCTCTTTTGGCTATTTATTTTATTTTTCATGGGGACCCAAAAATGGGTTACAACACTTTGGAATGCTAAATATTACTATATAAATAGAATGCAAAAATATTTCATACATTTCTCCATCAATGTATACAAGATTTAAAAGTGTAGTATTAATTATTTTTAAAATATTTTTTATTAAAGATATTTAAAAAAAATATATTTTTTACTTTTTTAAAATATATTTTTTAATATTAAAATATCAAAATAATTTATAAATATAAAAAATTAATTAAAATTGTTTTATTACTAAAAAAAACAGTTCCAACAGCTTTCTCAAGTACACTCTACCATGCTTGAAAACTCTTGTATTACATGGCATCGTGCGTTTCGCTTTGGATACTTAAAAATGGATTATATACTAATACATATACAACAATCTTTTTACGTCATTTGGTGTCAAAATCGAGCGATGATTATTCGATACATATCCAGAAAAAGAAGAAAAACAAAAAGGTTATGATATAAATTTAAAATTCTAGATTTAATTTTAAAAAATTTAATCTCATAATATATTTAATTACATATATATTTTTTAAACTTAACCATAAAAATTATTATAATATAAAAAATATCAGTATGATTTTTTGAGAAGAAAGTTAGGAAACGGTTCCTTTTTTAAAAAGCGTGTATTTTTTATGAAATATATAATTGTTGAAACTAAAAAGGACAAAAAAAAATTAAAAAAAAAAAAGGTAATATTTTTTAAAAGTTGAATGAATAGTATAAAAAAACCCTTTGTTTTTGTTCTCATTGTCAATTTTAATCCCGCCTTATGTTTTTTAGAAACATAATATGTTTTTTTTTTTGCAAAATTAAACATTAATCTAATATTATAATCTTTTTAACACCGTAACAATTCATAAAAAATAAATTGAAAAAATTATTAAACTTAATTTTTAATAAAAAAATAATATTATAAAAATATATATATATATAATATATTTTCAATAACATGAGAAGAAAAATAACAGACAAAGGTTAAACAGTATTTACTGATTTATGAATGATTACTATGAAATTACCACCTTTTTAAGATTTTTTTGAATTTAATTAAATGGTCCAAACGTTAAACAATCACGGCATCAGGAAGTTTATACGTGTCCTCCAATTAATTCATGATATTTCACTATGATTCCTTCTGCTTGTCAATCAAAGACACATGGTTAGAATAGAGAAAAATACAAGGACACACAATTCCTCGTAGCCATTTCACCTGCAAGAGACAGATCACACAGCATCTATTAATCATATCTGCTTTCTTCATTCGTGATGTCTATGAACACTTTCTTATATAAAAAAAAGATAGCCATGCGATGATGAACAACCCCATCACCTTCAACTACATTTTAACAGTACAAAAACCGACATCGAATAGCATCCTTCACCTAAATGGTGAACTATGCTCAAAAGGGGTATCAAGTTGCAAAACCGCAGCAATTCGATTTGCTGGAATCTATTCCATCTCTATTGTTCAATTATTGGCCCACTTCTTTACTATGATGAAATACTGTTCATGGAAAGAGTTTCTGCCCCCCGCCTTTTCTCCAGACTCCACGCACAGGTAACCCTCCTACTGAGTTACTGCTATCGTCTATCCTGTTCTCCACTGTTTCGCGAGGATCAGGTTCCGAGTTTTGGAGATCCAACAGGGCCGCCATTGAGCCATCACCAAGCCTTGCTCTCTGAAACTTGGAGGTTTTCTTCCGTTGCTTCTCCCTACCCCCGTCTTTTAGGTTTTTACTAGATCCATCGCCTGCAGATAAAGAGCCATTTTGGATTCTTGGTTCCATTTCCCGCTCATCAAGCATGACACTCGACTTGCCTTTGGCAGCCCGATACCCATCCTTTGACAGCAGCTGCGCCTCATCTTCCACAGGCTTGTAATTTGACTGCAGCGCTCGAACAGTATTAATAAAGCTATCTGTCAATCTATCCTTTGAACTGCTATCGTTTTCAGCTATTCCCTTGCCTTCCTTGGATCCATTAGTGCCTTTTAACTGGGCACTACCACGGCCCCAGCCATTCTCTTTCTTCCCACTGCTTCTCAAACTAGCATTGTAGGTTTCAACAAGCTCTTTCTGTTTCTGAGCATCAGGACAAAGTCTAGCCAGCTCAGGAATGAGACGTGATAAGCCAAATTGCTGGACATAGTCCAGGTACTCTCCTGTGTCAATTGAACCCTGACGATACTGTCCAGATATGTCTTTAAAAAGAGTATATCTATCTTCATCATTTTCAAGAGCAGCACGTATCTTTTCCACCAATGACTTGTTTGCAGTTTGAAATTCTTCCACATTCAGAACAACCTGGCTACTAGTAGGCATCTTGTGCATTGGCACTGCAGAAACTGGAGGAAAATCTGAAATAGAGGGCTTCAATGATCCAGAGTCAGCAACATTTGAGGTTGATGCAGTGCTGCTTATCCTACTTGTAGTGCCTGAGCTCCCCACCGAACTAGCTGAGGGATGCCCACGGACTGCTGCAGGTCGAGTCTGAGCATGGGACTGAATAGAACTTGCATAATTAGAGAGACCAGGTCCACTAGCAGAACTCCTTGAGCTCAAAGGTGATGTATCTAATGTAGGTCTATAGAGTGCTGGATTACTTGATACATGCCCACGGCTTGCTGCCGGCCACTGCTGGGGTGAGTTGATTACTGTTGCATTTCTGTTGTTCTGGCGCCGAAGATGCGTCGCCATTGTATTATTAGGCAAACTTTCTGATTCATCTTTGGCCTGTTGTTGACCACTGCTTGCAGTCGTAAAGAGCGGAGGAAAAGAAGATTCTTGCAAAGGTGCATTCCAAGAAGAAGGCCCCAAGGCTTGAAGATATCTCAATGTTGTTTCAGGATCAGTAGCAGTTAATGATTCAAATGGCTGAACTATTGGGTCAATATCACTTAAATCTACATGATCAGAGATTGCTTGTGCACTGGATGATCGATCACGAGATGTGCTTTCTGAATGTGCTGTCTCCAGGCTAGCTTGAATGGCTATGGAGAGTTGGTTATCTGCTTGATCAAGACGGAATGTTCGTCCCCTTCCATGACGATTACCTTGTTCATTACTTTGACGATATCGAAAGCTAGTTGGTATCTGATTCATGGAAATCAGCAAATGAATAAGACAAAAATAGCCACAAAAGGTGTACATAAATGAGAGAACTAAAAAAGATGTAATAAGGTGATCAGATATCATCAAGAAAAAACCAAATCCATTAAGGAGCACTTCTGCAAGTAGAAAATAATATGTACCTGGAGAGCAGCATTTCGCTGAGAACGAGACATATGACCAGCATGTTCAATTGTATTATGTCTCTGAAATTAAAAGCAAAATTAAATGAGTTGAACTGGCCAACAAGCAATAAGAAAGAAAACTAAACCAACAGAGATCCCCAACCCCAATTCTGCCCCCCTGTGCAGCTTGTGGGCGAACACAAAGAAACTGGAGCTTGAACAGTATTCATAAAGAAGGAAAGTCAACGAAGCTTTCTCAATCACCTTCAACTCTGCTTCAGTTTGAAAGACAATAAACTTCTTGGCAAGACAGCCCTCATCATCACATAGAAAATGGTCTCGACGGAAGTGAATCTGTGACAGACAACTTTCACTTGTTTAGAAAAATATTCTTAGTTAAAGAACACTCATAAAGAAGTGCCAGCCCCATAACCTCATTAACAGAAAGAAAGAAATGCAGATGAGCAGTCTCACCTCTAGGTCATCATAATTCTTGTAATATTCATATTGTCCTGGATGCTGCCTGCATTGTACATAGCAGAAAGTTATTTTAGATTATCTAAAAATGTACTTAACTTATGGTATCATGTGTACAAACTATAGTATGTAAAACCTCTGGCATAGATGACAGGTGTAGTGTTCGGTTGACATATGTGTATACAGCTCATTATCTCCATAGAACGGTTTTTTACAGAATTCACACATGGGATGTCCCATGAAGCCACCTCTTTCACTTTCACTTCCGTCAACCTCAGAATCACCCGTGCTGATATGCTGATTCAATTGTGCTCTACTGTATAGCTTTTGCTCACAAATAAAAACCTGTCAAATTCAAAAGAATCCAAAAGTTGTTACAAAACCCCCCCACAAAAAAAAAAAAAAAAAAAAAAAAAAAACAGAAGGATAGATTTTCTTAAAGATAACATTAGTAATCTATGTAAATCATGTAAATCACTTTGACAGTTGCCTTAAATAAGATGCCTGAAAAATAAAATAAAAGTTACAAAAAGAGAGATGTGTGCACAAATTCTAAATAATCTCAACTTGATTATACCTTAAAAATGACTTTTAATATCCAATCATTTCAAACAAGAAAACATATGTCGTACATGATCATATGCATGAGGATCTTACCTTTCGTCCTTCTAAGCACAGGCTACACATATGCAATTTATGTTGATGAAATAAATGACCCTTCAGCTGATTAATATTTCTAAACTTCCCCCGACGCTTGGATCCATCATTTGATTCCTCCTTGTCACATACACTACATGACAATCTGCACATGGCCTTTATCATTTTATAATGGTCAACATCGTCAAAAAATGCTTGTGTGTCCTCATGGTACCAGTAAGATCCCATTCGACCCTCCTTTGGTTCAGATGGCAAGAGCAAAAAGTCATTAATCATCCTTGTATAATCCCCTAAAGCCTGCAAGAACAGCAAAATATAAAGCTTTTTGTGTCATTAAATCCATGTGACAAACAGTAGAAATCACAAATATGAACAAAAGCAGTGAAGGAAATTGAAAAACTAAGCATACAACTACATGTATACATTACTTACTTCCCATGAATACACCTTAAATGTATTAGATTTACAACTACAATAAAAAAATAACTTCAAAAGGAAACTAAAAACCAAATATCATTCATATTAAGCGTAAAATACAATAAGGGCTATCTTAACCATTTACTATAGTCTCTAAGAAACTCTGCCCAAAAAATCCTGAGTGATGAGCCCTTTGTCTTGATTGTATTAGATTTTGATTCCATTGACTCTACATTCCTACAGTGATGAACTCTTTTTCAAAAAACATTAAATGCAGTATCTGCAAAATGCTTGTTTTCTGCAAAATATCCATGGAAAACTACCATCAAGGTCCAGTTTCCCAGCAATTACACTTTACCTTTCGAGGTGATTATATGTTCTGGCATCAACATACCGATTTGCATTTTCTTTCATCGTTATTCTTTACATATAGCATTCGCTGCCACATAGCAAAAATGCTTCCAACAGTCCTTAAACAAGTCGATTTGGTTATAAATTCTTCTTTGGTAAAGGAAAAGACTCTTGTATGTTCAAAAATTAGCTGCTTCACTATTACCACGTCCTAAGAGGGTCTATAAAAAACAAAGAAGCTTCACATGGCTTGGTAAATACTCAAAACCAGCAATCAGCCAGACCTCTATTTTTGCCAAAAGATGAAAATTTGCCCTTAGAAGATTTCGTACTTGGTTATTGAAAAGCAGAAAAATTGCATTACCTAACTACAAATTTGATTTATCGATAAACAATCAAGCGCATCCATCATCATAACTAAAAAGCATTAACAATCAAATCCAAAAAAAAGAGTTAAAATATGAAAAAGGCAAGCCTAACCTTGGTGACAAAAACGACAGATGACTCGGTCTTGCAGATACAGCAGCGGCGATCGTCGCATATGAAACGGAGCCGAGACACGCACGTGGAGCAAACGTCACGATGGCCACACGCGCCGTATGCAACCCATTCTAGAGCCTCCGCACACACCGCACAGCTATCGTCCATCTCTCTCTTTCAAACAATTGATCGGAGACTGAGAAATTGGAGGTCGATTGGCGACGATAGATCTAGGGATTTGGAATCAAAATTAACAGAGGATCGTTAGGAATTAGGCACCAGCCTTTTTGTGTATTTACGTCCGTATATATGTGCGTGTATAATTGGCTTTTTTATTCCTGTTTAGAAGATGAAGCGGTTTGATATTTGATATTTTTGATGCTGGGAAAGAATTCGGATTTTTTTAGAATCTTGTGAAATTCAGGGCACCGCACGAGTCCTTCTGATTTAATAAGGGTAATTTTGTAAATGGATTTTTGTTTTTAAAATATGGATTGCTAAAAAGATGGTGGAAGGGCAAAATTTATTTCCCAAGTATTTGAATTGGACTGGGTCTCCAAGTATGGGCCCGTTAGCCACCTTTAGTTCTTGTTCGGCACGCGGTGGACCGGTTTCTTTTTGCTTTCCTTTCCTTTCCTTTTCTTTTTAAATATTCTTTTAAAAATTATAATTTAGATCAACATAATTTTTTAAAACAGTCCATAAATTATAATTTACATCGACACAACACAACTTACCCATAAACTCTCATCCCTAATTTGTAAATTCTAACTTTAAATCTAAATTAATTGGATTTAAATCATAATTAATTAACTCCCAAACCCAGTCATAAATCACCAAGACCTAACCACCGATCTCTTCCACACAGCAGCCGACAGTCCCTACCATTTTTGAATTGTTTCACAGCAATTAAAATATTTTTGATGACATGATCAATTTGGACATGGTTAAAATGCTCATGAAGGCCAATCTACACTTGGCTCATTAACATTTCCATGAACGAGGATGAAGAAATAGAACAGTTTCCCAGGTTCGCATGATGCAGTTTTTTTTCTTTTGCCAGAAAACACAACAGATAACATTGATGGTTTTTTTTTTATAGGATTTACAGATATCAGAGGAACAAGTTCATGTAGCAGTAAGGGGGACTTCAAACACTGATCCACAATGGAGACAGTGACATTCAATTGTTAACTAATCAGAACAGTATGACCAAAGGTTTTTTCACTGCTATAACACATGTATAGAAATCCATCTTCGTCCTTCAGGGATTCATAAACGGAGTCCATTAAAGCAGCTGCAGGAAGAAGTGATGGGTACCAGATATTAGCTATTTATCATGGAGAAAACATCACGCAACAGAATTTTAAAGAAGATGAATGGTAGCAAATTGTGAGTTGACCTGTTTGAGGTAAGGTATCCTTGACAAACACAAAGAGGGCTTTCCCAGGTGTCAAACGAAGCCTGCTGCTTAAAATGTGAATGAATTGCCCAACAGACATATCTCGAGGAACCAGATATCTATACGAAAGAAAGAAAGAAATAAATGAGATATTGAGATGTATAAAACAAGTTGTTCATTTACTACTTATGGGTGAGAAAGTACTATGTTCATGCAACATTTATCAGCATTCACAACACCTCCATCCCCGTGATAACATGGAAAGCTTAGATTCAATGAGATGCTGCAAAGCCTACAGTTTCCTGTATAGGATTGACTCCGAGTTGATTTCATATAGGAGGATTGCTCCTCTATAAAGATGCAATAATCAGTCGTAGCAGATTCTTTCAAATTGGATTTCTCCCTAGAAACGCTGCAATCTGCCCAAAGCCTGTTACAATTAGGAGGGATATCCTCTGATTTATCCATCCCCCCCTGCCTCTTCCAAAAACCCATTTCCCCATCCGACGAGAAAACACGCACAAACTGAAAACCTAACTCAGCAAGCGATCATTGCTTCCCATGGATGCCAAAAGATAGCATTTCATACTAATATTGGAGAGACCAGAGGACGAAAATATAACAGAAACATGTCACCTAGTTTTAGTATGATTGAGCTTGTTACTTCTAACAGTGTTTAAACTCTAGATATTCGTAGTATCCATCAATTCCATACTCATTTTAAATGCAGCAATCCCCTTGTAAAGCTACCAGCCCATCTAATCATCCTTTTTCTCCTCAATCAGAAGACTAATTAATGTCATACACCCAAGTCTCACATGTGGTGTGCACAGGGAGGCTCTTGCCATCTAACTTTGTCCCACTGATTCTGAAAGCAACTCTAAATAGCACCTCTAATAGTTGGCCAATGGTATTTAAGCTAGGGTTTCTAATGTGTGGAAGCCTAAGAAAGAGGGTTTTCTTCTGCCTTTCCTTCCTTTTACACCTTCAGATCTTCAGTCTGACGCTCTCCCAACTGAGCTATCTAATGTGTGGTATTTACACGCTCTACCAACTGTGTCGGTATTTACGACCGAGACAAACCTGTGGTCGAGCCTCAAAATCAAGAGATGGAACCCTCCGCTGACAGGCGCAGATCTATTCCCCCATTTTGTCCATCAATCCCAATCACGCCGGTAGGTTATTAACAATAATTTAACTCAAAAAACCGCTGATGAAGACGAGAATCCATGCTATCAATTCAATAATCGAGAAAAGAAAAAGAGCATATCATCTCAACCAGGTCTGGTCAATAACACACGGATTTAAGCTTGGACACTGACCCGCAAAATAATAATAATAATAATAATAATAATAATAAAATAGTTTGAATCATCAAACAGTAAGAAACATACATATAATAAAGATTAGCCAAAGCTGAAAACGAAATTAAGACTTACTTCTTCTTTTCCATCTCAGGAAGGTCAGTTTTGCAGTATCTTTCAACGACAACCTGCAGAACGATTAAAAATTACTTAAAACTCAAAACGTTTAGATATGGTATGAAAAAATTAATCATAACTGCGCAGAAAAAGAAGAAAAGATCAAAGACTCCACAGAAGATTGTAGGAACTCACGGGAACTCGAAGGGGGTACTTGGCAATAATATCTTGTGATTCTTCCAGCCTTTGCTCTGTAAATGATTAAGATTATAGATATTAGCTAGAAATAGAAAACAACATTATTGAAAAGATGGAATAGCAATATAGAAACAAACGAACCGAAAGTGAACTCATCCTTGAAAGACTTTCCCATTGTTGTTGTCTCGTTTCTCACTCGATCACACAGAGATGATAAAAAAAATAAAAATAAAGATGATGAGCATAAAGCAGCCGGGATGATAACTATTATATGGTCCAAGAGAAGCCCCAGAAAGAACCAGTCAACGCCAATCTATTGACCAAGAAACGTATTATATATTTATAATATAATATGATAGACATCGCCAATCGGCGGGGATAGCTCAGTTGGGAGAGCGTCAGACTGAAGATCTGAAGGTCGCGTGTTCGATCCACGCTCACCGCATTTTGCTTTATTTTTTAATTTATTTTGGACATAATTTTATGCGCTAGTTAAAGTTTAAGCCCGGCCCACAATAGTCTCCCTCTGTCTCTCTCTTTAAAACAAGTCTAGTTTACAATTTTTACGCCTCTTCAGCAAACACTACACAAGCTCAGCAGGCAGCAGCCATGGAAGAGCAGCAGCAGAAACAGAGCAAGTGGAAACTAGAGAGAGGGCAATACCTAGGAGAAATATCAGCTCTCTGTTTCCTCCACCCTCCTTCTAACCTCTCTTCTCTCCCTTTCCTGCTCGCTGGTACTTTTTTTTCTTCTTTTTTCCTCGTCATTAACTCTCGTGGTCTCCTCTCATTACATACATTTTCAATTCAGTTTATATTTTCTGTGCTCTTAGCATTGTTTTTCTTTGAATTTAAAACAGGCACAGGATCGCAACTGCTGCTATATAATTTAGAGTCTGGAAAAATAATAAAATCCTTTGAAGTTTTTGATGGAATTCGTGTCCATGGGATTACTTGCAGCTCCAGTGCAGAAGAGTCATCGAACTTTCCTTCTTTAACTGTTTCTTTCAAAATTGCTGTCTTCGGTGAAAAAAGACTCAAACTTTTCAACTTACACATTCAAACTCCTTCGCAAGTGAGTGCAGATTTAGCTTTGATTCATTGCTTGCCCAAGTTCACTCATTGGGTCTTGGATGTTTCCTTCTTTAAGGTAACTCACTTCTCTTTTCTTCTGTTTTAGCGTTCAATTCATTACTTTTATCTTAAAATAGTGTTGTTCCTTGTCTATTTTTTTCTCTTGAATTGGCGATAGAACTCTGCAGTCTCTTCAAGTCAGGAAGAGAGACAATGTCTTGCAATTGGATGTAGTGATAACTCTGTCCATCTCTGGGATATGTCGGTGTCCAGTGTAGTTCTTCAAGTTCAATCTCCAGGTTAGTTTTACCAAAATTTATGCCTGTGTGGTTGCCCTTCTTATTTCACTTGTCCTTATGTATTTCGATATTTTGTGGACTTGTAGAGAGATGCCTTTTGTATTCCATGCGGTTATGGGGTGACAGTTTGGAAACTTTAAGAATTGCTTCCGGTACCATATTCAATGAGGTGCCTAACGTTTCCTTATGTCTGCTTTCATCTTTACTTGATTTATTTTTTTATTGTAATGACACTGGTTATCGATAGTTGAAATTGATATGGTTCCTTCTACTTCATTCATAGAACTATAATTTTTCATTGATTGGGTTAGGGTAGATCATCGTTTGGAAAGTGGTTCCTGTAGAACCTCATCTTGATGGGCTGCCTTCAACAAGTCTCTTGGAAGATGATATATATTTGAGCTGTTCATTACCCGACTCTTTCCAGCTTCGTTTTCAGAAGCATAAATCTGCTCATATGTGCAGACTTATTGGACATGAAGGCTCAATTTTTCGCATAGCATGGTCCTCAGATGGATCCAAACTGGTTTCCGTCTCTGATGATCGCAGGTGAAGAATTTTTTTTAAATTCTTACACCTTATTTCTATTCTATGAAGTGGTTTCAATAATGCATTTTCCTTATTGTTACAGTGCTCGTATCTGGGCTGTTAGGGATGAGCTGAAAGATTCAGATAACAGAGAGGAGGAGGTTGCAGGCCCTGTTCTGTTTGGTCATAATGCTAGAGTTTGGGACTGCTGTATCTGTGATTCTGTAAGTCCTATAAGATCCTGGTTTACCTATTTTTCTTATACGATAACGTTTCTGGTTAAAAGAATATTTAAATGAAAGGAATGCACATTCTGACTTCAATTCAAAATTCTTAAGAATTTCATTATAAGTAGATTGCTGATCCTCGTCCCATTCTTTCTGTCAGAAAGCAATTCATGTGCGCTGCATTTTTAGTATTTATTTTCTTGAATCCATCTTGCTCTACTATTCCAGTGTATCCATCAGTTAAAAGGATGCTGTCAGTTAGCTTGTGCATAGAGTTGTATGCCATGCCCAAAGGGTGACTTTGAATGAATGAAGTTGATAAACTATTATTACTGCAATCAGTAATTAATTTCCTTCAGTGGTCAAGCTCATGATTAGAGCAATTAAGCATGAATGTCAGGGGAAACAAGTATTATTAATACATCCTTCATTAATTTCCGGTTGATGAATTCTTCCATCTTCGTTCATATGCATTAGTGAATGTATCAGTAGCATCATCTATCACTGTTTTGAAATTCAATCCTAGTTAGAAATGCAGCCCTTCAATTTTCAGAAAGCAGAATCCTACAAGTAGATTTAGATAAATTTTTCTTTTTTGGCTGATTCATTTCCAATTAATTATAATACGTCTTTCATTTGTGTCAATCTGCATCGAATGGAATCGCATAAAGGACTGATACTAGTCTACCACATCCTACCACATCCTTTGTTTACTGATCATGTAAATCAATTAATGTCTTTGTTTTCTTTTCTTCTTGCCTGGAACATGCTGACCCTTTCTTCCATTTATTCTCTTAGGTAATTGTCACTGCTGGTGAAGATTGTACATGTCGTGTATGGAGATTGGATGGCAAACAGCTCAAGATGATTAAGGAACACATGTAAGTTGCGTTTTATTTTTAATTCAGATTGGAGCCTATTTGTTGCATAGATTTGAAGTTCAAAATTGTAAGCGATGATATGGGGGCCCTACTTCCACAGAATTGTGAAGTAGGAGCCACCATGGTCATAATTCCATAACAAAAAAACAATTTTCATTCTTAACCTCTCAAAGAACAGGTTTTTTACTGGCCTTGTAGAAGTTCAATGCCTAATTGGTGAATTCTTGGTTTTTTTTATATACAGAGGAAGAGGTATATGGCGTTGTTTGTATGATCCAACCTCTTCACTCCTCATTACTGCTGGATTTGACTCTTCAATCAAAGTGCATCAAGTGTCTGCTTCTATTTCCCAGAGCTTGGAAGGACAAATTGAATCAAAACCTTTCATTGACAGAATGGAGATATTTACCTGTCGCATCCCAAATTCATCTGAATATATTGGTCTCATGGACAGGTAATTTATCTTTAATATCAGAACTTCTTCAACTCATTAATATATATATATATATATATATATATATATATATATATATATATATATATAATACAATAACAATATTAGAACTGGAGGAGCCTGTTCACCATAGATCATTGTAGCTTAGCTAAGGTGGTTTTGGCACAGTATTAAGACTGTGTTGTCTCCATCTGTTTTGCTTATTATGGCTCTTTGTTAATCAGTTGTGGGGCTGATTTGAGATTTATTTGTCATTAGCTGGCCTGAGCTGCTGTTGGTTGAAATTGCCAATGAGTGCTTTGGTTCTTTTACCAGTTTTCCCCTTGTTTTTCTTATTCATTACATGTTTAGGGAGAAAAATTCTTAATGTCCTCTACTTTTGTATACAAACCAAGAGTGATATAGCTGGCTATGATATTTTGGTTTTGGTGCTGGTTCTGGGCTCCAATTTCTCTGTTTTCGCATTTGGAACAAAACTTCCAACATCTTCATAAACTTTCCATATTCATTAATTTACCTAATTAATTTGTGTTTTTTATTTTTTATTAAGGTACTTGCTCTCTTGTAAAAAAAACTCTTTATGGCTTTATGCTTTAAAACTCCAGCTCCTACTCAATATTGGGATTCCTCCTTTTCAGTTAGCTCTTTCAGAATCTGTTGATATGAGATCGAGATTCAGCGAATAGCAGATACATTAATAAAGGGCCTTTCAATATTACAAGTATTTTGCTATAATTCATTTTGTCTCACTACTATGGCTGTTCATTGAGTAAAAATGTTATTACTTATGGTATTCTTCAAAATTTTAATTTTAATTGATCCTTGACCTTTGTTTCACTTTTCTCTTAGGATTTTTTTAAGCATGTTCTTGAAGTCATCTTATATTAACTATAAAGATAACATTTAAATTTATCTGTTTAAATCTGACTCAGATTTTTTAATTATAATCATTTAAATTTAACTTAATTACAATAAATCCATATAGATAAGTATCACCAATTATATTTACAGTTAAATCACAATATACACCTGCAGCATCTTGTGGGCAGGAGTACTAATTACCTGTAATTTACAACCTAATGATGGTAACGAGGCTTTTCCTGCACAATATTTTTACATGCAGGTTTTCCTCTTGAGTTGAGAGGCGGGGAACGGTTTTTACGCATTGGTATTCTGACATGAGACCTTCAATCTCGTTTTGATGTTCTTTTAGGCCTAAAAAAATTGATTGAATTGCATTGGAATAGGTAGATAGTGATGGAAATGCATTTGGGGTGTTGCTGGGACATCTCCAATGTCAAACCCATCAAATGTTGGCTCACATACCTTCATACTCCTTTGTGCAATAGACTTCATCATTGTCTACTGGTGTCTTCATTATTTTTTATTCTTTTCATCCTGTATAATGTTCATATGTGCTTGAAATGCTGGCTTTTTTTATCGCAGCAAAAGTGAATATGTACGTTGCTTGCATTTCACATGCGAAGATACACTTTATGTTGCGACAAACAATGGTTATCTGTACCATGCTAGATTACATGGAACTGTGGATGTAAAATGGACAAAGCTTGCTCAGCTCAGTGAAGAGGTGCCGATTGTTTGTATGGATTTGCTGTCCATAAAACTCCCCAAACATTCCAATGGAGTTGATGACTGGGTTGCTTTAGGAGATGGTAAAGGAAACATGACAATTGTGAGAATTATGGGTGATGTTTTCACTCCCGAAGTGGGTTTCACCTTCACCTGGTCAGCAGGGAAAGAGAGACAACTCTTAGGAACCTATTGGTGCAAGGCATTGGGATGTAGGTAATGATGCCACTAGTGCTATTGTGCTAAAAATGTCTCATTTGTCTTTTTTGTATCCTTTCCCTGAGCAGTACATGGATAACATGCAAGAGGGACATGAATTATTTCTATGTTACTATCACTAAAACATCAACCAGACATTTGTTTTTATCTTTTTTCTAATGGTTCAAAAGCTTTGTTATTACATGGTATCATTTTTCGATTATTTGTCTGCCACAAATATATAGGCCATATTTTTAGAAAAAAAAAAGAAAACAGGTGATTCTTAAAGTATACCATGCCTCAAATCATATTAAATTATGCTTTGTGCCATGCAATTCTGAAATGGTTGCCAGAATGCCTTTGCATTATCATCTGGAGATCACTCATCTTGCCTTGCTACTTTTGTTGTGGTTGCATCGTTCTTGCCTTGCTACTTTTGTTGTGGTTTCATCATTCTTTATTATTCAGATCAAACCATCACCAATCTCTGCTATGCAGGTTCATTTTTACTGCTGATCCTAGAGGAATTTTAAAGCTATGGAGGTTAAGCGATCCTTTATCATCTGGTTCTCTCACTTATGGAAGAACTTTTGATGCATCCCTTATAGCAGAATTCACATCATGTTTTGGAATTCGGATTACGTGTCTAGATGCGTCATTTGAGGATGAGGTATCTGCTCTTCTCTCTCTCTCTCTCTCTCTCTCTCGTGTTTTCACTCATGAGTACATGCATGTTGCTGTATATACTTTTATTCTCAAATGTTTGTGAAATAACCACAATTCTTTTGGAGCATGAGAAAATAAGAGATAACTATTTCCTTCTTACAAAGAGATAAAGTAAAGCCTTTTTTTCCCTTCTAATTTTATACTTGAGGGGATTTGTGGTTTATTAAATATCAGAGTAAAAGGTATTACAAATCTGGAATCTTTATTGCTTGAATCCAATATGTAACTTCATTTGCTTTGTGAGCTTGCAATGACTTCTAAACATTCATATGCTGCTTTGTTCATTATGGTTGAATGTAGGTGCTGGTATGTGGGGATTTGCGTGGAAATCTGGTTCTTTTCCCTTTGTCAAAGGGCTTGCTGCTGGACAAACCTACTCTACAAGAAATAAAAATTTCACCGTTGTGTTATTTTAAAGGATCTCATGGAATATCAACTGTATCCAACATTTCTGTTGCTAAATTGAGCTCTGACACGATTGAAATACGCTCGGTATGATACGAATCACTTTTTGAGTGTTTGCTGGTAATGATGGATTGCTATGATGCATTATACGGACTTGTCTAGTGTTCAGTGTGGAAGAATGAAAAAAGTTGAATCCTTTAGGAAACAAGTATGTGCATAATCAAATTGGAGGAATAGTTCATAATACCCACCTGTCTACATTGCAACAAAAATAGCATTTCATGGCATGAAACATCCAATTTTTTTTAAGCATGGCTATGGTTCTCTAGTGATGGAGGGAGAATTGTGCTTGCATGTTTTCTGTTTCCTAGTGTGCAAGTTTGTATGCAAGGACTTTCATGTATTAAATTTTTGTCATTACAATTCTTTTCAGACGGGAGGTGATGGCTGCATATGCTATTTAGAATATGACCCAGACCAGCATGGTTTGGAATTTGTTGGGATGAAACAAGTAAAAGAATTGAGTTTAGTTCAATCTGTCTCTGCCGATAACAACTGCCTCGATGATTTGGCTAATTGTGGATATGCTATTGGTTTTGCATCAACAGATTTTATAATCTGGAACTTAATAAGTGAGGCAAAGGTAGTTTCTCTCTCTCAAGTATTCATCCCATCCTGTGTTCATGACCAAATATTTGTTTTATTTCTACTGATGCTTGGAGCAGGTTGTGCAAATTCCATGTGGTGGATGGCGACGTCCTCATTCTTATTATCTTGGTGATGTACCAGAAGCGATGAGCTGTTTTGCATATGTCAAGGTACCTTTTGGTTTCTACTAGTTTAACAATACATTCCAAGCAAAACTTTAGGGAACAGGCTCCTGGTCTCATCAACAAGTGGTACTGCTATATTTTGGACTTGTATGTGATGAGATTGCGACTGCTATGTGGTTGGGTAATTATGCAAGTAGTTACCATAAGAACTGGTTTTTGCGACAGTTAACTCTTTTTGATCATCAGTAAATATGCTGCAAGCCATTATAGAATTAGGACTTAGATCACCAATGAGGTTGTGTACTTAGATCACCATTGAGGTTGCATAGGTGCTAGCATAGTTAACCAGATTTTCTATGACAGTGAAGGTTTAAGAATTAGGACTCTGAATATGATTCTTCGCCTCAGTAAGCCACTATCCAAAACCATATATTGATATACCACTTAAATGAGATTGAACAGAACCCTACTTCCTCATTTTGCTAGAGAAGGTAAATATATCTTAAACATTGATAAACAACGTTAGTAATTAGAGTTTTCATTCACCTTTGTGAGTTATAAAACCTTTGTTGCAGTCTGCTAGAAAATGCTGTTATGCTATATCAACAATGGTTACCATCTCATGTTTTTGCTTGTTTTCTTGATATCTTTCTTCTGACATTCTGTTTTCCATTGTTTTTCATTGACCACAATACACTTTTCATCAACTATGCATTTCAGTCTCTTTCAAAATCCTAGAGTCTCCTAATGTTGTAAACCTGATACAAGCTGTGGAATGACTGCTGAATGATGTTGTAGTACTCTAGTGTTTCCTTATCCTAGAGTTCCCTAATGTCGAGGGCTTAATTTTGGAAGCTACTGAGTGTCATTGTAGTCCTCAAACATTTCCTTATGCTTATTGTTTCCTGGTCTCATATATTCATCTCATTTTCCCTCTCAGGATGAGATAATCTATATTCATCGAAAATGGGTACCAGAAAAGGAGAGGAAGATATTTCCCCAGAATTTGCACATCCAGTTTCATGGGAGAGAGATGCACTCCTTATGCTTTGTTTCTAAAAATACACTTGTTGAGGCAAATGGGAAGAATTTTCAGTTTGATAGATCTAGTTGGATTGCTACTGGGTGTGAGGATGGAACTGTGAGGTTGACTCGGTAAGTATGTATGCAAGTAATTAGTTTCCCCTTTAATTGAAATCAAGTGAGTTTTTAATGCCATTGTTGTTGGTGGGTCCCAAGAACACTGACATGTCTCTCCTCTTATGCATATTTAGAGTGTTGGCCTCCACTATTTCTCACAGTACTTCATTTCTTCCCCTACCTCAACCCCCACATTTTTATTCATTTTTTTGTCCAAATGATTTGTCATTTCTTGGAACCAAACACGGGCAGCTAATTTTGTGATTGTTGTAGGTATATTCCTGGAGTTGAGGGTTGGCTTACATCAAAATTGCTTGGGGAACATGTTGGTGGATCTGCTGTGAGATCAATATGCTCAGTATCAAAGATGCACATAATTGCTTCCAACTTGACCAACTTGTCAGATTGGACAAAGAGACAAAACACTTGTGCCGGGGACATGGATAATCCTTTCTTGTTGATCTCGGTTGGGGCAAAGCGGGTGCTAACTTCTTGGCTATTGAGAGATAGGAATCTAGACAAGGAAAATGTATTTATTGAACAAGAAAAAATGGAAAATGGAAATGGCTATAAGCCTTCGTCAGAAGTATCCTCATTGATGTCTTTCAAATGGCTGTCAACTGACATGCCTCCCAGAAATTCCAGTTCTTGTGGAAAAACAAAAGTAGCTGAGAAGATACAAGGAATAACCAAAGAACTTAATATGAATATTGATGTAACATCAGGACCACTTTTACTGGAAAAGGGGGAGGGATATTCAAAAATTTCTTATGATGATAAGTATGAGGATGACTGGAGATATCTGGCTGTCACTGCTTTTCTGGTGAAATGTGCTGGTTCCAGGTGAGATGGGACAGCTTTAATTTTTGTGATGGTTTTATCCTGGCACTGACTTATCCAAATACAATGAAATAATACCTCCATCTATTTTTCCTTCAGGTTGACTGTCTGTTTTGTTGTTGTTGCTTGCTCAGATGCAACACTTGCACTGCGAGCTCTTGTTTTACCACATCGGTTATGGTATTCATGACGACAACTGTAAACCATTAATTGGTGCTCCTAAATTGTTTTTAATTTAGTTTTTTCTTGTCCCTAGGGGAAATCACTTTTTATTCTTACTTCCTTGCAGGTTCGATGTGGCTTTGTTGGTTCCTCTATCATCACCAGTTTTAACATTGCAGCATGTCATCATTCCTAGCTGTTTGCCTTTTGAAGGTTTAATTATATGACTTGCTGATTACTGTTAGAACATGGCATAAAAAGTGCTATTAAAATCCCTGTCCATCAATTAATTATGTTTTGGTATTTTGTGGTATTTTAATGCCAAATTCTTACTTGGAGTTATTAATTTCTCATGATTCACAGAGAACATTCGAATTGGAAATGTGTATATTGTGATCAGTGGAGCTACAGATGGAAGTATTGCCTTTTGGGATCTAACTGACAATGTTGAGGCTTTTGTTCAGCGGTTATCTACACTGAACATAGAGAAGTCTATAAATTGTCAAACACGGCCACGCACTGGAAGAGGAAGTCAGGGTGGACGATGGTGGAGAACATTAAGCGGTGGTGTGCCTAAAAATAGACCAGGTGATGGTTTAGTTGCAGTAAAAGCTGGAGAGAGGATGAACTGCAATTTGGCAAATCATCCTATGAATGAAGCATCAACAGCAGTAAGTGACGTGGAAAACTGCACAATAGTTTGTTCTCAAGCTGTAGACAACACACATCATGAACCAGAAGTGAATAGTGTCAATTCCCTGCCAGGAATATGTGAAATAAGGCCTTTCCATGTCTTCAATAATGTTCACCAATCAGGGGTCAACTCTCTTCATATTTCAGACATACAGGATATTCAAAGTTCTGAAAATGGTTTTGCGTTCAGTGTAATAAGTGGAGGCGATGATCAAGCACTCCACTGTCTTAAATTTGATTTGTCACCATTATCAACAGGGAAGGATTCTGACGTCGTGACATCAAATCTCATCAATTTATTCACTAGTTCTGAAAGCATGAAGAATAATTGTTGTAGACAAAGCCAGACAAACAAGTACAGGATCAGATTTTTATATCATGATCGAATCATCTCAGCTCATAGCTCTGCCATAAAAGGTAAAATATAAATTACTCTAAATGAGGGAAGTTTGTGTTGTTGTTTCATTAATGTCTTCGGTCTCATGTTCACGGCTGTCTAAATGTTGTTACTATAGATTTTCCAAGTACTCATCCCCTCTTTAGTTGCCGGTTATTTATTGGAAACCATGGCTGATAAGTCTGTGTTTACATGGATATAGAAGGCTTCACAGTTTGTTTTTCCTTTCTATAACCCTCCATATATGGTGCATCTTTTCAATCACGTTCTTTGTAATGTTGATTTTATATATTTTGGTAGTCTTTTTTCTGGCATTTGCAGGACAAATGTGAACCATATGGAAATTTTGAGCAAGGTCTTCTCTAGATTTGATGTATTGGACGCATTTGTTGTGGCCATTGGCTGATTGAAATTGGTTTTGTTTCATGAAGGTGTTTGGACAGATGGCATGTGGGTGTTTTCTACTGGTCTTGATCAGCGCATCAGATGCTGGCTTCTTCAGGATAACTGTAAATTAACTGAACAAGCTTATTTGATCATTAGTGTTCCAGAGCCAGAAGCACTGCATGCTAGAGCCTGTGGCAGGTGAGCATAGCCAGTTATGTGCATCACAGCTGCCAGCATAAGCATTTTAGAGTTATGATTCTGATTTTATGATATGACTGTTCTTTTTATCTTTTTTGTCTTAATTCAGGAACCACTACGAAATTGCAGTGGCTGGGAGAGGAATGCAAATGGTTGAGTTCTCCGCGTCTTAGGCTGTAGATGGGAGAGATGCAGGTGGTTTTGACAATTGGGTTCTCCCACGTTAAAACTTTTGACAATGGTGCTAATTGCCTCGGTATGACCATGTACACCTTAAAGTCTCCTATTTTAACACTCAATGTTGACATATCGACGTGCTGACCATGCCAGCTGGCTCTTCAACACCCAAAAGCACAAGTTGGGGAATCAATTTTTGAGAAAATGGTTCCTGGCAAAACGAGGTCTGTAGCCTGATTTCCATTCTTTCTCATATTTCCAATTTGCTTTTCACCCCCATTAAGAGAAGGGCATGCAAATTTCCGACAAATAAGCGACAAGATCCCATTGACCTGCAAGAGGACCGGGGATCTATCTGGGGTTTACATGTAAATCAAACCAGTTTGTTGTTTAAGATTTTGGTTTCATTTTATAAGTTTGAAATTTCATTGTATGTGGGTTTTGAATCATTGAATTCAGTAAATTCTTGGCATAAATTATACTTAAAAGCTTATGTTACAAACGGCAAGTATCAGTTGCCTGATTGAAATGTCCAATGCATCACGGCTAAGTTCACTTCCCAGGTACAAAGTTGGTGGCGTAAGCCCAAGCATTGTTGTTCACAGGGTCAGCAAGATGGTCGGCCAGGTTCTCTAGAGGTCCCTTCCCAGTCACAATGGCCTGCACAAAGAACCCAAACATGGAGAACATGGCAAGTCTCCCATTCTTGATTTCTTTAACTTTAAGCTCTGCAAATGCCTCTGGATCTTCAGCAAGCCCCAAGGGATCAAAGCTGCCACCCGGGTACAAGGGGTCAGTGACCTCGCCGAGGGGGCCTCCTGCAATGCGGTAACCCTCAACAGCGCCCATGAGGACTACCTGTGTTGCCCATATGGCTAAAATGCTTTGAGCATGGATTAGGCTGGGGTTTCCCAAATAGTCAAGACCACCCTCGCTGAAGATTTGAGCACCAGCTTTGAACCACACTGCCTCGCCGAACTTGACTCCATTCCTGGCAAGAAGCTCAGGGAAGACACATCCCAAAGCTCCAAGCATTGCCCACCTAGAATGAATAACCTCAAGCTCCCGGTTTTTGGCAAACGTTTCAGGATCTGCAGATAGGCCTGCGGTGTCCCAACCGTAGTCACCAGGGAATTCACCAGTCAAGTAAGATGGAGGCTCGCCAGAGAATGGTCCAAGGTACTTGACACGGTCAGGACCGTACCAAGGGCTCCCAGAAGCAGCTACCTTTCCTGCTGTCTTCCTCATTGAGACTCTGCCATTGCCACCGCAGGTGGCTGATGAAAACTCAGTGATTCCATTTAAAGGAACAGCTTTGCTTGTGAAAGTAGATGAAAGTGTCATGCTTGCCATGTTTTATGTTTTAAGCAGAGGGTGGAGTGCCTGCTGCTGTTCCTGGTGAGTTGATTGGCGAATAGGGTATACGAGTCACTCTTTTATAGGGTCCGGTGAGGTCCACAATCCTATCCGTGTGGATCTTCCTCTTTCTCCTCATTGGTTGATGAGTTTATTGTAGGTATGCAAAAATCTTATACACTCTCCTAGCCAGTCGATGAGGGCTGGGATGGATTTTGCTCAAATAATTGAGAGATATCCACAGCCTGATCTAAATTTATTCATGTGGTCCTTGCTGCAAGCTCAGATAATTGAGAGACATTTCTCAAACGAGAAGAACTCGAGCCAATGGAAGTCTCGGCATCATTACCGTCAATTAATGCTGCTAGTTTTTCCTCGCCCAAAAAATTGAAAATCTATCAAATAAAAAGCATTTTCAACATAAAGGCAATCAAAGCCAGCATTTCTTTATTTTTGGCTACCACAATTCATTGTTATTTGTCAATTTTGTGACATAAAGGGCCACACTGCCCGTGATTTCTATACTACTAGAAAGCTATTTTATTCCTCAACAACAATAAATGCCAATCCCACCATTGCTTTCAACAACTCCTCATGGATTCTGAACTCCAGAGCCTCTCATCATGTAACAGCCAATCTCCATAACCTAACTCCTAAGCAACCTTATGAAGGACCACATGACATTGTTATTGGTGACGATACATGTATGAATATTACACATATTGATAATTCTACACTTCCTCATCTCACGACTTCTCTTTAACTAATGTCCTTTATGTTATATTCATGAAACAAAACCTAGTTTTTGTTTCCCAGTTTTGTAAAACCAATAACACTTTTATTGAGTTTTTTTCACTATCTTTTTGTGCAAAAGATCTTACCACAGGGTCACCTCTCTTTTAGGGATGGAGCAAGAATAATGTTTATGATGCGAGGTTCTTTCTTCATTATTCTTACCACAGGGGCATTTATGGGTGTATTTTCGGATAAATTTCCTAGCACCCATTTCCATATCTTGTAGGCTAGATTTGTCTAGAACAATGTTCATGTAATACTTATATTGCTTGATGAAAGCATTTACGAGATCTTTCCACTTCTAGATTTTCATGTTGTCTAGCCTTGTGTGTCAACCTAATGTTGCCCCACTAAAACTGTTTTGAAAGAAACATGTCATTAATTTTTCATCGTACACTACTTCTGCTATCTTGTTGCAATAAGACTTGAGGTAAGAGACAAGACACCAAGTTTTAGTGTACTTAATGAACTCAGGTACATAGAACTTCTTTAATACAATCATATTCAGGACTAGACACATCTCAATGGCTTAAACATGATCATACAATTCCACTCATTCAATAGCCTTTACCCTGGCTTCTAACATTGTTATTTTATCATTATCAATGTCCTTGGAGGATTTTACTTGGTGGAGTTTATTGGCGAATACATCCACAACTACTTGGGTTGATGCATGTATTGCTGGTTGCATAAATGTTGTATTACACTGGGGTTTTTGACTTTGTCCACCCATCCTTTCTTAAGGATGCATTGTTGTAAAAGCAATGGGCTGATTAGACAAGCCTTCACCAGAGAGGTGTCTGAGTGTCTGTTCAAGCAAGCTTGTGATGCGAGCCATGTTAGCCTTTAGAGAATCTAACTATTCTTGAAAGTGAGCATCATGAAAAGCACATTCTTCATCCTTTATATTTTTTTTTTCTCGCAATTAGGTGTTGTAAACTTTGTGCATTGAAGCTTTCTCGGGACCTATATTTCAACTTGCATATGTTTGCATGACATTTAAACATGAATGCATGTATGCTTATGAATACAAGTATATGTACATGTACAACAAATATAGATTAACATGTGTTAAAGGGCTAATCCATGACTTCTTTATTGAATACATGTAAAAATTCATAGTCTAATTAATCTAAAAAGATCTTTCCCAAGTTCTCATCTTGGTTAAATCCCATACACATTAGAGAGTACAAAACAAAAAGGTGGGTCTAAGTCCCTTTCATTTAAAAAAGACAAAATGATTTTTGTGTGGTAATTTCTCAACTTTGATCTTTGGGCGACTCCCCCCAGCTAGTTATATATCATTTCAGATTCTTTACCGTATTCATAAAAAGTCATAGTTTTAGCTCAGAAAATCCTACAGAGTTCATGATTATTGATCAAGTTTGGCTTGATACAAAAATGAATTATTAGGGAGTACATATCCTAAAGACAGATTCTAAGCCATTACATGAAGGGAAAGCTTACTACCTGGTTTAAAAATGGTTTATGATCTGCCTAATGACTACCTTTTATAAAGGTAATATGAGGGTTTACAAGGAATGGTTGGGGCATGGTGTGACTGCTATTACCTAGTTGAAGCTCAACTCATAGTTAAATATTTCACGAATCTGAACCCTAACTGAAAGTCATGAAGTAGACTGTTACTCCCTACCTAACTTAGAATTGGTTTATTCTAAAATTAAAATGTATAGAGGCATTAATCCATACCCAATGTACTTATGCATGAGAAGTATTAAAAAAAATGCACGAACAATAAAAAAAAATGCATGCTAAAATTAAATTACACAGACAAAAAAATAAATAAAATAGGATAACAAACATTCAAACAAACAAAGCTCGGTTCGACCTGATAAGTCCTTAGTGGAGTGGTCATCCTGCCGTGACGTGCACGACATCAAATGACGGAGCTACCTCTTAGAATTGAAAGGGGTTTTAGGTTTAATCATAAAATTATGATTATATGGTTCAAGAATCACCACTTAGTATTATGGTCACCAGAAAACCTAATGGTCTACGAGAATCTGTATTATTGATTGATTGTTAATTTAAGATATATTTATATTTGTTGGGCTCATCAAAGATTCAAGATAGATCTCTTTTCGTGAGGAAATATCTATCTTATTAGGTTAAATCCTAACCATTCTAAGGTCAAAATATTAGCATCACATTTATTTCTTGCTTTTGTATATTTGATACATGAGGGTATACTTTACAATGTAATTTTATACCCCCAAATATTAAAGTTTACAACTAAATCCTAACACTGAATAATAAATTAATTGTTGTGGGATTTTTGATATTTTGACCAAACCCTAATGGATAATAAATTTATTACGATATCCATTTAAAATATAATAAAAATACTATTGTGTTTTTTGGAAAATATGCATGAAAAATCTTTAGGATTTGGCCATATGCACAAAAATAAAATATTTTTTTTTTGTGTTATTTGAAATAAGGGAATTCTTGATTATTATTTTTTTGTATTTTTTTGAAATTTCAAAGAGAAATCAAGTATTTTAAAAACCAGGTCTGTATTTTACAGTGTATGTCTATAATCCAACATTAAATGAAATTCTTAAGAAAATACATAATTTGTATTTTCTAAAATAATAGGAGCTGTTTTTGGATTTTGTTTTAAATTGTTTCAAAATCATTGAGAAAAATAATGTATTTTTAATATCTAGTACGTATCTTATAGTATAAGTTTACGGACCAATATTAAGAAACTATTTGAAAAACATGCAAGGAACTCACAAATAATTTCAAAATGATCCTTGCAATTTGTTTTTAGAATTCTTTGTTCTTTTATTAGGTTTGTTTGGCTAAACATTAAAACAAAGACAAATTAAAAGCTAAAGGAAAGGCAATAAGTTGTGTTTGGTAAACACATAAAATGGGTTGGGCTCAAGGCACAAGCCTAGGGGCTAGGTTGGTTGGGCTCGAGGCCCAAGTTTATTCAAATGGGTTGGGCTGACTAAAATCCAATAATTTTCTTTTTTTTTTATATATGAAGATGAGCTGGGGGTCTAACCCCCTTTGGCATCTACAGGCAAAAGTCATTAGCTACAAGATTTGAATTAATTTATGTCCTTCATAAAATGAACAATAAGAAAGAATATAAGAAAGTTATATAGTGTAAAGGGGAGTGTTGCTACTGGAAGGAGGAGACAATGTTATTGGAAGAAGCTTGCAGTGCTGCTACTATTGGTCATGGTGCAGAGGCAGAAGCTGCTGGGGAAATCCTGCAGTGTTGTTGATGTGTTTGCTGGAACTGGACTACTACTGGAGCTGAAGCTACTGCCTGCTACTGTTGCTCACGTTGTTGATGGCGTGATCGAAGAACAACTATTTTCGAAGCTGGTTTTGCTAATGAGGAGTTGAGGGGGGGGGGCTCTAAAGCTTATGGATTAATAGGATCTTGACCCTTGATGTTGGAGAATAGACCGCAACCATTCATTGAAGCTAAGAACAAAAGCTTGTCCTACTCTGCAACTAACAAATGGGGGGGTTTTAGGGCTTATGGATTAATAGGATCTCGACCCTTGATGTTGAAGAATATATCGTAGCCATTCATTGAAGCTAAGAACAAAAGCTTGTCCACTTTGCAACTAACAAATGGGGGACTAAGATTGTCTTTGCAGTTAGGACAATGCTAGGCCTATTTTTTAGAGAGAATCTGTAGGTATTTTTAGTACTTTTAGATGTGGAACTTTGGCTTAGAGTGAAGTAAAAATATCAGGGTATAAGTTGGCATAAGTTTTGTGTGGTATGGTGAAGGGGTGACAAAAATCTTAGGGTTGAAGGTGGGCATTTAGTCATCTTTCTCTCTTGTTTTAATGGGAGGAAGAAAATGAATAGTGAAATTATAGTATTTTTTAATTTGGTTCCTAAACCTTTGGAACTTTGTAATGGAACCCCTAATTAGCCCTAATTTTTTGGATTCTTTGCAATTTTACCTTTGAACTTCTTCAATTGAACCCTTAAATTTATGTGTTTTTTACAAAGTGATTATTGATTTTGAAATTTTTTAATTTGACTCTCAATTGACCTTCAAACTTCTAATTTCTTGCAGTTGTATCTCTGATCTCATCCAATTGAGATTGAAAAAAATGAAATCTGGTTTTCTAAAATCTCAACCTTCTCAATTAAGCTCAAATGAGATGTACAAACTTTATTTTTTACCAATTAAGTCCCTAATAAAATTAATTTGACCCATTAAAAGTTGAATTAAGTCCTTGCACTTAATTAATTCTTTTAATCTGATCCAAATTAATTCTTAAACTTAACTAAGCCTTTAATTAGGCTTATGATTAAATCAAATTGGCTTATTAAAAGTCCAATTAAGTTCTCGGACTTAATTTGTATACAAATTCATCTGATAATCATTTAATTTCACATTGAATATGTATTGTCTTTCAATCTTAGATACAATAGCGGTACATTTGGGCTTCTAATTTTGTCCAAAATTTCATCTTTATTTCTTCATGCATTTGAAGTAGGGGTGAGCAAAAAAACCGAGAAACCAAGTAAACTGAGAAAAAAAACAACCAAAAAAACCGAACCGAAAAAAAAACCGATTAAACCGATTATTTTTTTGTTAAAATTTTCAGTTTCGGTTTACGAAACCGGAAACCGGAAAAACCCCAACCGAACCGAACCGGTTCGGTTTAAGGGGTACTATAAATACGAAAAAAAAAAAAAAAACACTTCCTAATTTCTAAAACCTAATTAACCTTAGATGCTCTCCTCTTCCTCTCTAGTGACTCCTTCACATTGCAGCCGCTCCCTCAATCCTCATAGCTGCACCTCACAATCCACTCTCTCACTCACTCTGTAACAAAATCAAGTTAATCCATCTTCGATTCTTCATCCATATCCCTCTCTGGCTCTCCCATACCTTCTTCATCTTCAAAACAAACATCCTAGCCAGTCAGCCACATCCCTCTTCCACACGGCCACGAGTCGCGCGACACACACCACCCTCTAGCAAACCAGTCTCTCCCTCTTTCACACCCGAACGGGCCGAACCTGAATCACATCCCAACTCACACCAGGTATGAATTTTTTTTTCCTGTCAATCTCTGTTTTTTTTTTTTTTTTTTTGTGACATATGCTTTGTGATTTTGTGTATTTGTTGGTATATCGGTATATCCTTACAAAAAAATCAATGTTTGAGCATTATGTGTATTTTTTGTTGATTTTTATAACTATGTCATTTTTCCTATTATTTTTTCAAATTGTGCTACCCTGCCATCTTTTCTTGCTGTGTGATGAAAAAACAAACTCTGTCTTTGAAGGGAAAACATGATTAACCTGCGGGCTGGTTTGAGACCATCAACTCTGTGTTTTATGGCATAAAGTCCGTTCTGTTGCTGCCTCAAGTTGCCCTTCACACCCGAAATTGAACTGTGTCCTTACTGGCACAGGTATGAATTCTTTTTTCTTCAATCTCTGTTTTTATTTTTTTTTCCTTTTCATTTAGTTTCTTTGTTCTTTTAGTTTGTTTTTGTATTTTGTTTCCCTGTTCTATGTCAATCATTTTGGGTAGTTTGTTGCTGTAGTGTTACTTTGTTTTATGTGTATTTATTTTTTTTTCTTCGAAATTAAGGTGTATTAGATCAGTGTTACTTTGTTTCTTGCTGTGTGATGAAAAAACAAACTCTGTGTTTGAAGGGAAAACATGATTAACCTGTGGGCTGGTTTGAGACCATCAACTCTGTGTTTTATGGCATAAAGTTTGTTCTGTTGCTGCCTCAAGTTGCCCTTCACACCCGAAATTGAACCGTGTCCTTACTCTCACAGGTATGAATTTTTTTTTTCTGTCAATCTCTGTTTTTATTTTTTTTCCTTTTTATTTAGTTTATTTGTTCTTTTAGTTTGTTTTTGTATTTTGTTTCCCTGTTCTATGTCAATCATTTTGGTTAGTTTGTTGCTGCAGTGTTACTTTGTTTTATGTGTATTTATTTATTTTTCTTCGAAATTAAGGTGTATTAGATCTGGGAGTTGCATAACATTTTTCTTTTTGTTGTTGTTTCCTGATTGTGTGTTGATTTATCATCATATGTCTCTTCACAGCATTGAAACAATGAAACTGCCATTAGATTTTTCTGGTTGCCATCTTTATTATTTTTTAAGGTAGATGTTATTTTCTTCATGCTGTTGTTTACAGTTCAAGTTATGAAAAAACATTGTGTGATTTCCTCTTTTGTTTTGATGTTGGTTTGAAGGAAAAGATATAGATGTTGTGAAATTGGTTATGTTTGACAACATATTTCATTGTTCACAAACATTGTTAGGATTGTCTTCAAAACTGGTTTCTAATTTTCTATGACTAAGAATCTGTTGCTTTTATAATATAGGATGTAAATCTGTTCTTATTGCATCTCGAAATAGACTATCAATCAGAATTTTAAGGACAATTACTTCCCATTTTATTTTTTTGACCTGACATTTAAGTTTCTATTAGTTTGATAATTTCTTTGAATTTTAGCACATTTAAATCTATTATAAATTATGGGTTTTTAACATGTTTTCATTATGTAATAACAGATGGAAACTACTCAAATTCAAAATGCTTCATCCACGGGCACTACACCAACATCAACCACTTCTCCAACTTCAAAAGCTAACACAGAATCAACCAATGTAGGATCCACCACAGATACAAAAGGTAAACAACCTCAAGTCCTTGCATCTAGGAAAAGAAATGTTGAAGATAGAAAAAAGTCACAAATTTGGGATCATTTTACAAAACTTGATGTTGATCCTAAAACCCCTAGAGCTGAATGTAATTATTGTGGAAAACATTATGCATGTCACACTGTTGTTAATGGCACAAGTAATATGTGGAGTCATTTAAAAGTGTGCAAGAAGTTTCCTTTTGTGGTTGATAAGAAACAAAAGGTATTGGTGTTAGAACCTAAGGGTGAATTGGGAGAACAAAATGTGGGAAGTCTTAAGGAAATAGGTTATAATTATGATGAATGTAGACAAGCACTAGCAAAGATGGTTATAATTGATGAGTTGCCTTTTAATTTTGTGGAGGGTCGGGGATTTAAATTGTTTGCTAGGACTATGCAACCTAGATTTGACATTCCTTCTCGTTTTACAATTATGAGAGATTGTTTGAAACTTTATGTTGAAGAGAAGGATAGATTGAGGATAGCTCTTAGGGGTCAACGATTGTGCTTAACAACAGATACATGGACATCAATCCAGAATATTAATTATATGTGTTTAACAGCTCATTGGATTGATAATGACTGGAATTTTCATAAAAGAAATCTTAATTTTTGTCAAGTTTCCAATCATATGGGTGAGACAATTGGCCAAGTTATTGAGAATTGTTTGTTGGAGTGGGGGATTGATAAACTGTTGACTATTACATTAGACAATGCAAGTTCTAATAATGTGACCATTTCATATTTAAAGAATGTTATGAAAGATTGGCCAACTAATATATTGTCAAATGAGTACTTGCATATTAGATGTTGTGCACATATTGTAAACCTCATTGTGTGTGATGGCTTGAGAGAGATTAATGTTTCAGTTGTTAAGATTCGAAATGCCATTAGGTTTGTGAGATCTTCACCATCAAGGCATCTTGCATTTAACAAGTGGGCTGAAAAATTGCATATAGAGTGTAAGAAATCATTGTGTTTAGATGTTGCAACTCGATGGAATTCAACTTATCTTATGCTAGAAGCTGCTGAAAAGTTTGAAAAGGTGTTTGTGAGGTTAGGTGAAAAAGAACCTAGGTATATGAGTTACTTTTTGGAGGTTGATTCAAAGGGGAATAAAAAAAACATAGGGCCACCTAGTTTGGAGGATTGGGAAAATACAAGAACTTTGATCAAGTTCTTAAAGATCTTTTATATGGTTACATTGAGATTTTCTGGCTCATTGCATGTCACATCAAATTCTTTCTTCAATGAATTGATTTACATGCATACAAATTTGTTGCAATTGTGTAAAAGTAAAGATAGTATTTTAAGTGGAATGACGATGAATATGATGTTAAAGTTTGAGAAGTATTGGGGTTGTGAAGTAAATCAGAATTTTTTGTTATATGTGGCTAGTGTTTTAGATCCACGTTTGAAGTTGAAATATGTGAAATTCTGTTTTGGTGATTTGTATGATCATGACAAAGCACAATTGCTAACAAATAAGGTGAAAGATACTTTGGTGAGCTTGTATGAGTTTTATCTGAAAATTGATGAAGTGGTGGATAATAATAGGCATAAACAGGATGTTAATGCTATTGATGATGTGGAGGTAGATGTTAATACTTTGGCTCGATTCAAAAGACATTTGCAGGAGGAGGATAGTGTGGAAAATAAAAATGAGGTTGATAGGTATTTGATTGAGGGCTGTGAGGATCCTAATGATGATAAGTTAGATATTTTGGGTTGGTGGAAAAGTAATGCTTTGAAATATAAGACACTTTCAAAGGTTGCACAACATGTTCTGGCTATTCCTATATCCACAGTGGCTTCTGAATCAGCATTTAGCACAGGTGGTCGTGTACTTGATCAATTTCGAAGTTCTCTATCTCCAGCAACTGTTCAAGCACTCATTTGTTGTCAAAATTGGTTGCATCATGGATCAATTTCAACTGATATTAGAAACTTGATAAATGATCTTGAAACATATGAAAACCTTGAGTCAGGTAATTGTTTTTTTATAAACTTGCACATTTTATTTTGTAATTTATTAATTAAATTGTTTGCAATCATCTAACATGTTTAATTTTTTATTTTGTAGAATTTGATGGAAAGTTACATTTAGTAACGGATGATAACTAGTCCAAAAGTTTGATGGTAAAAAACTACTTTTTATTTTTACATATTCTAATTTATTTTATCATGTTATAATCTTAGATCTTGATTTTCAGGTTTTGATGTCAATGGTGTCATGGAATCAAAGTGAAATTTTTGTATCATCTTGATGTGCTTTTTGATTGTGATGATGTGCACAATGAAGATTTATATTTTTTGCATGAAGTGTTTTATTTTTTATGGCAATGTTATTTGTTGTTTGTTTTTTAAGCCCTTTTGAAGGCAATGTTTTGTAATTTTAATTTTAATTTGGTGTGTGTGTGTTATTTAAACTTTGATGCATGAGGAGTCCAAACTCCAAAACACAAATATTAGAAAGACTTGAACATATTAAACACAATACTAGCACTAATAATTTAATATAAATTAATATTTTAGTGACAAAAAAATATTAAATATATTATAGAATTTTGTAACAAAATTAGATAATATTTACATTAATTATAAGCCTATTAGAAAGCCCATCAGAAAACCCTTCAGAAAGCCCGTCAGAAAGCCCAAAAAACCCAAAAAAGCCCAAAAAAACAATAAAACAGGTTTTCCGGTTTTTCTGTTAAAAAAACCGAACCGAACCGAAAACGGTCGGTTTGAATCGGTTTCGGTTCGGTTTCGGTTTGAATTTTTAAGTTTTTCAAAATTTGATTTTGGTTAGTTTTTTAGATAAAAACCGAACCAAACCGGTTTTGCTCACCCCTAATTTGAAGCCCTTTGTAGCCCACTCTTTCCAAGTTGCTAGTTTTTTTTTTTACTTTCATTTTTTTTAATAGTTTTGTTGCTTTTTATTTTTATTATTTTAAAAAGAAAAGGATAATTTTAAGGGAAACCTAAAATTGGGTTATGACAGTTAGAATAAAGATGGATTGGACATGACAATGTTTTTTATGAAGTTGTTTGGTACATCTTTGAACAGTATAAAAATCATTTTTTCCCATTTCCACTACTATTCTAATGGAGAAATTCTTGTCCTACTAAAGGGGATAAGATAAACTTGTCCAATTCTCTGTATAATGGTTAATCCAAGTCAATATAAGGATATAATTTATTATTATCATAGTTTTAAAGCTCGACTATGAAGTTAACTTGGGGTACTCAAGGTATGGGCCATGTCACATATCAGGTTGATTATTGACCCGAGTTAATCTATTAATAAAAATGATTGTTATCATAGTTTTAAAATTCTACTTGAGGTTAACCCAGGGCAAGGCCCAGGTCACAAGTTTGGTTGACCATTGACCCGAGTCAATATTAAAATAAGCGGGGTTATTATTATAGTTTTAAAACTTGACTCGAGGGTTAACCTAAGGCAAGGTTTGAGTCATGAGCCAGATTGACCATTGACCCGAATCAATATAAGAATAAAATTAGTTATTATCATAGTTTTAAAAACTCGAATCGAGGTCAACCAGTGGTAAGGCCCAAGTCACAGGTCAGGAGGGTCAACTCGGGTTGAGATAGGTCAATGTAAGGATAAAAGTGGTTATTATCATAGTTTTTATAGACCCATAATATTTTTTTTAAAAAGTAATTTTTATGGAAACTTTGAATAAATAAATAGGAAATGATAATTATTTGAAGGAATCAAAATGATTATTCACTACATAAAGTGGTAAGGATCTTTAATGTAGGAAATAAAGTCTAAATATGAAATATATTAATGAAGGAACTAAAAATGAAAGATAAATAAGTAAAGTGAATAAATAAATAATTATTTTAAAAATGGATAGTCATTTCTTATAGTTAGATGGAATTCTTTACATGAAATTACACTGGAAATTAGGATTTATAAACAAACAAAAAAAAGGAATTTCTCTCTTCTTTCCCTATAAGGTTGGTAATATGCATGCCAAATAAAGGAGAATTTTCATCTTCTATTCTTTCTTTTATGAAAATTTGCCAAAGGAAATGATGAATTATGTGTGGGAGATTAAATTGAAGCGAAACAAAACACTTAAACGCTAGATATTTAAAAGAGGAGAAGTTGAATTTAGAAAGAGAGAAAGTGAAGAATTAAAAGGAGGAAAGAAAAAAAGCTTGAGAAAAGTTCAACAGGGTAAGCTTTTAAAGCTTAATGTTATCACTTGGTAAAGGGTTTAGAACTCATCAACTACCAAATTTGAACACAAGTTACATGATTTTGGGAAATCCTAGCAATTTGAATTAGGGTTCTTAAAAATTATATTTAGAGAAAGTTAATTTCTTAGAAATTAAATTCCTAGAACCCTTAAGGGTTGTTATGGGAGTGAAATCATGAAGGAATGATAAAGAAAATTGATAGGTAAAGGAAAACCTTAAAGGGTCAGCCATAAGGGAACCAAAGTAAGAAATGTTATACTCATGATATTAATTATAAATTATGCTATAAATATATGTAAGATTATGTGAATGATAAAGTATTAAGTGATTAAATAGCCAGCCTAAAAGGATGAAATTGGTGAAATTTTAGGGATTATGTGAATGATGAAATTAATTTTTGATAAATTGTATGTGCACAATATATAATTGATGCGCTAGTAAGGTTTTTTTCTTCTTCCAAATTTAGAAGAATTTTTATGATTTGTAAGTAATGAAAACCTTTGTGTAAATTAAATGAGAATAGTATGGAAATTGAGTAAGGAATTAAAAGAATGACTTTGGTTGTAAATCAATAAATGAGTGGGGATTAGAAAAGATATTACAATGAATGAGAATATGTATGGGTACAATAATAATTGGTTGAAAACCTATCGATGTCAGGAGAGACTACTAAAGTGGTTACAATAAAATTAGAAGAGCTGGACATAAGCCATAATTCAAGTAGGTACTTCGTACCTTATTAGAAAATTATTTTGGAAAATTCTTTATTTTCTTTAAATGTGATTTTGTTTTTGATGTAAGATTTGCAATATTGTGTTGTGTGATCGGGTATTTATGAAAAGAAAGAGTTGTATAACTGGATTGTTTGGCTTCTAAAGGATGGAGAGAATGTAAACCCCAAGATAACTTTTTTTTTTTAAGAATTTAAATTTTATGGAAATTTTTGAATAAATAAATGGAAAATTTTATGGGATTGAACGATGATTATTCATGACATAAAGTAGTAAGGATCTTCGAGACTAGAAGTAAATTTTAAATATAAAATATGTTAAAGAAAGAATTAACAATGAAAGATAATATTATGTGAAGTAAATTAAATAAATAATTTCTTTTTGAAAGGAGACAATCATATATAATTCAATTTCATATAAACCACGTAATGGAGTAAGGCAGACACTTTGTCTTACTAGAACATAGGGGTATATAAGGGGTCATCAATGAAGGACTTTAAAATAATAGTTATTTGATTGTGACATAAAATTGGTTTTATGCTATGGACTCCTTAAATAATTGTACAACATCATCACTTAATAAAATTTTTAAAATAAATTATATTTGTAGTGATATTTTATAAAATAAAAATTATTCTCACTTAAAAAAAGATCTTAAGTATGAAATGAAAATTATCCAAGATTTCAACTTGTGAGACACACACAAAAAATATAAAAAAATTATTTTTTTTTAAATATTTTAAAAGATTTCATTTAGAATTTTGTTCAATGCTCTCATTCACTTTTTAAGTCAGTTTTATTGTCACAATTAAAATTTTAAATTATATAAGGTAAATTTTTGACTTTATCTCAGATAAAAATAAATAAATTAAATGTTGATATTATATTTATCTAATTTTAAGTATTTATAAATTTCAACTATTTATTATTAAATATAAAATAATAATGTGCACATCATATATATATATATATATATATAAACATGTGAGGAAAGCACCACTATAATGCTTTCCCCGTGCACATTAGGAGTATTGATTTATATATAATGTGCACGGGGAAAGCATTATAGTGGTGCTTTCCTCACATGTTTTCTTTTTTTACATGTTTTTTTTTACTGACTTCTTCTTCTTGTTCTTTTTTTTCTTTTAAATTTTTTTTTTTAATTATCTTAAGTCAATTTTTTAAATATTGAACTGGTTGAAAATTTAACTATGTAGTTTTTTTCTTCAAAACATTGTGGATTGCTACAATATTTCTATACATTATTTTTTTTATGATTTTTTTTTTCTTTTTTTTCAAAATGGTCTATTTTTTTATATTAAGTTGGTTGAGAATTTAGCTTTGTATTTTAAAAAAAAAAAACAAAAAAACAAAAACACTATGGATTACTACATTGTTTCCTCTACATGATTTTTTGTGTTTACTACAGTGTTTCCCCACAAATGTTTTTAAAAAATTATCTTTAATTGAATTTATTTTATCAATATTGAGCTGGCTGAGAATCTAGCTTTAGCTTTCCCCACATGTTTTTCTTCATTTTTTTTTAAATTTTGTTCCAAAATTGTCTTTTTTTATATATTTTCTTTTTTTTTGTTTTGTTTTTTTCAGAATTATTTTTATTGATTTTATTTGTTTACTATTGAGCTGATTGAGAATTTAGTTTTTTCTTTAAAACACTGTAGATTTCCCCACATGTTTTTTTTTTTCTTGCTTTTGTTCCCTTTTTTTTACATGTTTTTTTTTTGTTTTACCTAAAATTGATTTCTTTTTTTTTTTTGTTCAAATAGTCTTTGGCCATTTTATTTTATATATATATATATTGAGCTGGTTGAGAATTTAGCTTCTTAGTTTTTTTTTTTTAAAAAAAAAAAACTATGAATTGCTATAGTGTTTTCGCTACATGGTTTTTGTTTTTGCTGTAGTGTTTCCCACATGTTTTTTTTTAATTATCTTTGTCAAATTTATTTTTTTAATATTGACTGGTTGAGAATTTACCTTTAGCTTTCCCCACATGTTTTTTTTTTTTTCATTTCTTTTATTTATTTTCTTTTTTTCCCAAAATTGGTCTTTCTTTTTTATATTTTCTTTTTTGTTTTGTTTTTTTTATAATTATTTTTGTTGATTTTATTTTCTTACTATTGAACTAATTGAGAATTTAGTTTTTTAATTTTTTTTTAAACACTATGGATTGCTATAGTTTTTCTCCACATGATTTTTTTAAATATGATTTTTTTTTCAGAATTATCTTTGTCAATTTTATTTTTTTCATATTAAGCTGATTGATAATTTAGGCTTTGTAGTTATTTAAAACACTGTAGATTGCTACAATGTTTTTAAAAATTATCTTTTTTTTTTTTTAATATTGAGCTAGTTGAGAATTATAATTGTATATTTCCTCACAAAACACTAAAAATTGCTACAGTGTTTTCGTAAACGATTTTAATATTGAGTTGGTTGAGAATTTAGCTTTAACTTTCCCCACATGTTTTTTTTTTCTATTTTTTTATTATATTTTTTTTTTTTGCTTTTTTTTTTTTTTTTCCAAAATTGTCTTCTTCTTTTTTGTGTTTTTTTTTCAGAATTGTTTTTGTCGATTTTTTTTTTAATATTGAGTTGGTTGAGAATTTAACAACATATTTTTTTTCCTTAAAAAATATTGTGGATTGTAACAGTTTTTCTTCATATATTTTTTTTTTTTTATGATTTTTTTTCAAAATTCACGACAACGCACAAGCATGCCTTGTGGTATTATGCAAGCATGGCATTTAGTGTGTGGTGTGGTGTAAGATGAAAATTCAATAATATCAATACTAAAAACTTACCAAATCCATATTAAATTATCATTTCTTAATGACATTTATAGAGCGACTAATGAATTCATGTACATCACAACTAATCAATGCCATAGCATTGTCATAAAATCTTCTTTTATTATATTTTTTTTCTTCCACTCTTTGATTAATTAGTCTCTTTCTAATGCTTTTTTTTATGAAAGTGAAAAAGAGATGAGGAATAAAAGAATTCTTATGATAAAAGTATTATAAAGGAGTTCTCAAGTTGAAGATTAAACTTGGGAAAGAGAATTAAAAAAATGAGGAGAAAAATATCCTGAATTGTTTTTTAAAATAGGTATGAAAAATCAAATTGTAAGGATGGAATTTTTATAAAGATGGGAGAATGTAAACCCCGAGATATTTTTTTTAAAACAATTAATTTTTATGGAAATTTTGAATAAATAAATGGGAAATTTTTGAAGGAATTGAAAATAATTTATTCATGACATAAAGTAGTAAGGATATTTGACACTAGAAGTAAAATTAAAATATAAAAATATGTTAAAGAAAGAATTAACAATGAAAGATAAATATGTGAAGGAAATAAATAAATAATTTCTTTTGAAAGGAGACAATCATTATGGAATTTTTTGCATTAAATTATACAGGAAATTATGATTATTTTCACTTTGATTAGTAATTTAGAAATTTTTTTGATATTATATATATATATATATAAAGTTAGAAAGTGATTTATCCGTCTTTGATCAATACATGATCTATAAAAAATTAAAAATTTTAAGATTTCTTGCTAGTAATTGACCAGGATACAATTTAGAGATACAATCAATTAGCTAATCAATCAAGCTTAAAATATAATTCAATTTGATATAAACCACATAAAGGAGTAGGTAGATACTTTGTCCTAGTACAACATAGGGGTATATAATTAGGTCCATCAATTAAAATTTTAAATAATAGTAATTGATTATGACATAAAACTGGTTTATGCTATGGACTCCTTAAATAATTGTACAACATCATCATTTAATAAAAAATTTAAAAATAAAATATATTTATAGTGATATTTTTATAAAATAAAAATTATTCTGACCTAAAAAAAGATATCAAGTATGAAATGAAAATTATCCAAGATTTCACTTGTAATACAAACATAAAAACTAAAAATTATATATTTTTTTAAATTATTTTAAAAGATTTCATTTAGAATTTTGTTCAATGCTCTCATTCACTTTTAAGTCAATTCTATTGTGTCACTTCACGATTAAAAATTTAAATTATATATAAGATAAATTTTTTACTATACCTTATATAAAATTAAATAAATTAAATGTTGATATTATATTTATCTAATTTTAAGTATTTATAAATTTCAACTATTTATTATTAAATATAAAATAATAATGTGCACATCATATATATATTATATAAATCAATACTCTAATATGCACGGGGAAAGCATTATAGTGGTGCTTTCCTCACATGTTTCCTTTTTTTTACATGTTTTTTTTTTTTATTGACTTCTTCTTCTTGTTTCTTTTTTTCTTTTCTAAAGTTTTTGTTTTTGTTTTTTTTTTAATTATCTTAGTCAATTTTTTTAAATATTGAACTGGTTGAAAATTTTAACTATGTAGTTTTTTTTCTTCAAAAATTGTGGGATTGCTATAATATTTCTATACATTATTTTTTTTATGATTTTTTTTCTTTTTTTTTTTTCAAAATGGTCTATTTTTTTTATATTAAGTTGGTTTGAGAATTTAGCTTCTGTTATTAAAAAAAAACAAAAACACTATGGATTACTAACGTTGTTTCCTCTACATGATTTTTGTGTTTACTACAGTGTTTCCCCACAAAATTTTTTTAAAAAATTTATTTTTATTGAATTTTATTTTTCAAATATTGAGCTGGCTGAGAATCTAGCTTTAGCTTTCCCCACATGTTTTTTTTCATTTTTTTTTAAAATTTTGTTCCAAAATTGTCTTTTTTTATATATTTCTTTTTTTTTTGTTTTTGTTTTTTTTTCAGAATTATTTTTATTGATTTTATTTGTTTACTATTGAGCTGATTGAGAATTTAGTTTTTTCTTTAAAAACACTGTAGATTTCCTCACATGTTTTTTTTTCTCGCTTTTGTTTCCTTTTTTTTTACATGTTTTTTTTTTTGTTTTTTTCAACTATTTATTATAAATATTTATTATAAAATATAAAATAATAATGTACACATCATATATTATATATATATATATATAAAGATGAAATTCAATAATATTAATACTAAACTTACCATATCCATATTAAATTATCATCCTTAATGACATTTATGGAGCGACTAATAAATTCATGTACACATCACAACTAATCAATGCCACAGCATTTGTCATAAAATCTTCTTTTATTATATATTTTTTCCTCCACTCTTGATTAAGTAGTCTCTTCTAATGCTCTCTTATTATTATTATTTTATTATTCTTTTCCCCTTCCACAACCTCCATGAATCCTAACCGCGTTTTACATGTCTTTTTAATAAATTCAAGGGTCTGTGGTCACCTGACAAGTCAGCCCACCAACTTATAAGAGAGGCACGTGCCGGTAAGCCCAACCTTATTGGGATTCCATGTGCAGGCCTTGTCTGGTGTGGGAACCGCACCTAGCCTAGCTCCTGTCAAAATCCAACTGCCCACTTCCTCTACTCACCACTTGGCCTTTGTGGGGGCCACCTTGTTTCACAGGCTCAAATCCCATTCGGCGGCTTAATTCCGACTGGCTTAAGCTCATCCTCTCTTCTTCTTTTTCGGCTTAGAAACGCCATTGGAAAGCTGTTTTGGGGTGACCAAACTCCTTGACATCCATCAAACTTGAAGAAGGAACTCATGTTTCTGATTTCGACCTCCAGAGATTGAAGTTTGTTGACGCTTACCAACCCTGCCAATTCAGTCTCTTGGTTTAGATAACCTTTAATTTATTTGAAAGGCTTCTTCTTCAATCTTGAACATGCCGTCGTGAAGTATAAGGATGTGTTAGGTTTTAGGTTAAAGGGGTTGAAGATTAAGGGTTTTAAATCTTCCAATCTTCTGTGATACATTATTCAGGGAAGGAGAGAAATTTAGGGGTTAAGTAAGATTTAAATGATAATTACCAAGGTGGCACTCCAAAACGATTTCTAAAATGTTAATTAGTTATGCATTTCTTGTCTGTCGAATAGTCACTTGATGGTTTATTCAAGTTAAATAATTTTGTTTGCCTATTTTTTTTCATGGCTTGGGGTTTTTTTTTCAGTTTTTGTATAATAAAATTCTATTTTTTGACCTAATTTAAATTCAAGTTATCCATGTTTAGAACTTATGAATTCATGATAATTTTCTTCTCATAATATATTGAAAAATGGTGGCCAAGTCAGAAATATACACTACTAATCATTAAGACTAACTACTTTAGATTTAAAATGAATTAAATCTTAATTATGTATCTAGGTGAAATATCATTCATATTAGAATTTATCAATTTAAAAAATATTTTAACTCCCCACTTTATCTTTTTCTTTGTCATTATAAGTTCAACTCCATATACTTTATTTTTTTTTCTCTTATGGTTTATTACTTTATCTAGCTAGCAAGGTGACACTTCTTGCATGGTAATGGAAAAAAAAAAAAAAAAAAGAAGACAACTTGCATTTTTTTTGGTCCATGCCCAAATAGTAAAGAATGACATTTTTGTGCTTAGACATGCCCCAAATGGCAAGGAATGCTTGTTGTTTAGGTCAGGTCTAAATCATAAGGATGTTTGTCTTTTAGATCACTTAATAATAAGCTTGGATCTTATATTAACCACCCTAAAACAAATCCAATCTCACGTGAATTCTTAAGAATTCCAATGGATTAACATAAACCACAAGGTGTAATTACTATCTCTAAGAAAATGAATTACAATGCTACACTCTCTTATACTTACATACAACTTATCAAATGCAATTGCTATTTTTCTTCGTTATATGACTATTCCCCCAGATCTGTATCCCTGCCTTAACTCTCTTGCTAGTGGTTATCTCTAGGTAATCTATCTCCTCATAAGGCACCAAACCTTTATGAGAAATCACTTACGGTGGCCAATGGTTTCACAAATGGCACAAACAAAAGCATAAAAACAAACAATTTTTTTTGGTTACCTATAGATAATCATTTCTTCATCATTACTCCATTCTCCATGAGATAATCTCGTGTGAACGGGGCCATTTAAATACCTCAAGTCACCAAGTAAAATGCCACAATTTCATTTTTCACAAGATCATAGACCAAAAAACAACAATCGTATATGCATTCATTTACTCTATATTCATTCTCCTTCTCATTCTTGTAAATTATTTCCCTTGTATGGTTTACTAACTTAAGCATTGAAAAATAAAGTGTTCTAGTAAGGGACTTTTTTGGTAGGGAGTACCAAGTCTAAAGATAAAGCTCACATTCAAGCTTAGACACTTTAGCCCAAGGCAACTATGAGAAGGTCTAAATAAACATTAAGATTTTACGACTTCATCAATGACACCATCTGTGTAAATTGAACAAAAGCTAGTTCATTTTTCATTTTACACATCACTTAGAAGTTCTTACTTGACTGAAGATGATATAAAAAGATCTAGGACATAAAGAAGATAAATTGATCTCTTCACCATAGGAATATGTATCATCTCCTCCCAAATCTCCAACCCAAATATGAAAGTGTTAAATAATGTTATTTGCAAAACAAACTTTCCCACTCTTCCATTCTTCTTAATGAAGCTAATGCACATTAGGCAACTCTAGTGGTCCTTAAAAGAACAATGTACAGATGACATGGCAAGGAATGGATCAAGTACATACAATATCAGCTCATCCTCCAACTTATAAATGAGTTTATCTCTCTTTATGAAGTGCATTCCTAAAACTAGAAACTTCAAACATGAACTTCAATGGAAAAAAAACTAGAGTGTCAACAAGTTCTAGCCATAAGAGTGGCTACATTTGCCCCACCAAATAGAGAATATAAAACTTTATCGATCAAGTGTTAAATACTTGTGAAAAGATAACTTCTTGATCACGTGGTCAAGCAACCTCCAATGAATTAGATAAATAACCCCAGAAAGCTGAAAACCAAGTTTTGATAGAACCTTAACCTAGAGGTAAACCCTTATACTTAACGAACCAAAGATATTAGAAAAAAAAACTTTGACCCAGAGATAACCCTATATCTAAGAACCCAAAGTATGTGAATACTTCACCACAAAACCTGTTAATCTTTAAATAATTGTCAATGTACGGATCTGTTTGCCTACAAAGAAATGTTGTTTTACCCCCCACCAAAATAAAACAACAAAATAAAACCTCACGTTTATTCTCTAAACTTGCTGCTGAAATTTGCAACTAAAAATTATAAATTTTAGTCTTCCTCTAACCAACCCTAATGGATCCTTTTTGGGTTGCAAGCTAATAGGCCTAAACTAGTAATCAACTAACATAAGTTCAATAATGAAATAAAACCCCTAAACAATGTCTTAATGAGGGCAAAACAAACTCCAAATTAAAAATAATTATTCCAAAATAAAAATAAATAAAATAAGATAATATAAATAAAAACAAATTTTTTAATGCTATAATTTCCATGCCCATGTAGCCTAAATATCTAATTTTTGGTATGATTTGATAGATTTTTGTACTCTTGACTTCAAAACATATCGTTATCTCTCACCTAGATAAATTACCAGGTCTACCATTATTATAGTTGGAAAGTTTGGGATGTCTAGTTTCTAGTCCAACTTTGAATCGCAGAAAAACTCAAGATTATAACTCCAGATATGTCCTAAATAGTGTATAAAGGTCTTGTTTTGACACTATTTAACACAGATTTATCTAGTAACTTCAAACCATTTGAAAATAATATGTTTTTCAAATTCCATTGGACCTGAAAAATTTTCCAAAATATATTTCCATATATCTAGTATTTTTCTGTAAAAATGTTAGCTCATTTCTAATGTACAGTTTGAGACAGATGTCAAATCTTCGTAAAAATAAGTCAGTAGACATTTTTAAGGCTAAATTAGACCTCACTTGGTTCCGTATCATCCTATCCCTTTTTTTAAAAAAAACGATTTGACCTAGAATCTGTATCATTGGAAAAAAACATATTTATAAGGTTAACAAATCAGTACCAACCTTAAAGAATAACAATTCATCATTCATAACCAAGAAAAAAAATTCTTGTTAGCAAAAAAGAATCCCCTGAATATATATTGCTCTCTTTTTCAACCATCTTCTCTTTTTTCAATTTCAATTGCTCATCATATATTTGCTTAGGTGTCAATGATACAAGACTTATAGGTCTTCCATTCATCTCAAAGGAATGGCTATTAGTCAATCCATCATACATAACTCTTATATCATAACTGTCATGGTCTACCAAGCAACAAGTGACTAGCTTTGGCATTTGACACCACAGCATATTAACACGCCATCACAATATTTACCAATACAAAAACAACTAAAAACCTGCTTATTCACTTTCATTTCACCATCATCATTATTACCACTGTAATTTATATTGGTATGAGATGTTGGTAGTGTGCAAGTTCAACTTTTTCACCAATTCAGTACTAGTTATATTAGTACAACTACCACCATCTATAATTAAGCTACATACCTTATTATGAACATGACATCTTTTATGGAATATATTCTTGATCTAACCTTCTGAATCATCCATATTAACATGCATATTTAGTTCTCTCTTTACCACAAGTTCCTCTCCCTCAACCAGATACTCAACATAAACACCAACAATATCCTTCAATGGTGACATCTTTTCCTTTTTATCCTTCCCATTGGTCTCAACCTTATTATTAGCTTTCATAAATATGATTCTTTTGTTTGGACACTATGAAGCAACATGACCAAAACCCAGATAAAAAAAGCATTTAAAGTCATGATTACGAGAAGTGGGAGTAATATTATGACCTTTAACAGCGGCCAAGGTGTTTTTCTTCTCTTAAGGTTATTTAACCTTGCCTCTTCATTTCTGTTATGATGGATTACCTCAAATGTTAGCCTTTAAATTGGGTTCTTAAGGTTTTGAAAGGCCCTAAATAGTTGACCTGTGTTCGAATGGTACCTTTTGTTTAAGTTGTTTCTCCACCTTCACTAACTATATTACACCATATCCTCTAACTCTAAATAAATGATGCAACTCCACAATATGAGCTATATCATGATTTAATGCCATTTCATGAATCTAGCTATAGTAGTCTCCCTATCCTCCTCAAACATTAGCTCAAATTATAATAAGTTATATCTCCTTAAATTACTCATTAAATATTTTTTGTACCTTGACTCAAACTTTTGCAAAATTTTTTGATACAATTCTCTATATAATAGTGGTTAGACACAAATATCCTCATCATAAAGGATTTTATCTCATTCCAAGTATCAATTTGCCTGTCAAATAATCCTCTTGTGGGTTTGTCACTAACTGATCTTACCACACAAATAGCATAGTTAGTAAAAAACAATCACAAACAAGCTTGAGAGTTTCTTGAGTTCTAGATAATTGTGACACTAAAAAAAATCTACTACACCATTTCCCATTCTAAATTAAACTTATGGATCATTCTTCCTTGAAAAAGCTGGTATTTTCAGCTTAATTGTACCGAAATCTCCACCTAACTCAACATTATGGTCCTGACACCTTATAATTACCTGCTATACTAAACCAAAATTATTATCATATCTTTCCCCTACAAAACTAACAATTTTGTTGTTATCCAAAATGTTTCCCTATGTCCCACAAACACATCTTTAAAAATCAATATCACTCATGTCCCACATTATTAGCCACAAACTCATCCATATTAGTGGGTAACTAGGGCCTAACAATCATCCTAACATTAGATTCTCTTTGCTTAGGCCTAATTTGACCCTATCATGGTCATGGACACGTAGCCTCTCTAACCTATCTCCAAATTCATTGGCTATTTGATCCATTCACTGATTCATACACACATAACTGAATTATAATTTCATTGTCTACTCTCTATGGTGCCATGTTATTGCTTGCCCCCGACACCTTTGAATCTGAAAATTAGTTAGTTAATAAGAAATATATATTTCTCATCCACCCTCTTACATGTTTACACTCTCCTTGTGTTTCACTCAAATATAGGTTTTTCACTTAAATATGCTCGTTACACCTTTTTTCTTTTTTTCTCACCTTTCTTCGACTCTTGCGGAAACTACAATTAACACCAGATATAACAACCTTAATAGCATATCCAAATATGTGTATATCACTCAAGAAGCAAAAAAAAAAAATGAAAGACAAATAAAAACAAAACTAATGATTATAATTTTGCAAGTAACAAGCGAATTTGTATGAAAAATAGATTTTTTTTAAGACGCAAAAAGCAAAAAGATGCAAAGGTTATATAAAAAAATTTGAATGAAACCTAAGTATATAAATTATGATGTTATTATATTGTCATAATTGAAAAATAACAACAATAAAACAAGTTTGAATTACTGATGTGAATTAGACCATTATGATAAGTTTTAATCCTGAATTTAGTTTTCTATAGCAAACAAACTCCCCAAATGACCTCAAGTTTTATTCCAACCCAACTTTAATCGTAGCACAAAATCCCACCTATAGCTCCAAAATATATCTCAAATAGTACATAAAATAATCATAAATCTAACAGATTTTGAAGCAAGATTTTTCTAAAATCCATCTGAAATGATATGTTCCCAAACTCCATTTTGATCTGAAAATGGGGCTTTACTAAAATATATTTCCCATGTATCTAAGTAGCTTCTTGTAAAAATTTTAGCTCGTTTTGATATACCGAATTTGAAAGATATGTTCAATCTCGCAAAATTGATCAACAAGCATTTTAAAAACAAATTCCAACCTCACTTAGTTTGTATCAACTATCTTTTCTAAAGATTGTGCGTATATATAGTGCAACACTAACTTAGATAAAGCATCTTGAGTACCGTTGAAACCTAAAGAAAGAGAATTATGTGAAGCTGTTATTACAAAATTTTAAGAAAGGGAAACTTAGGGTTTCACAAATGCTCTAATTTATTATACATGCATTTATTTGATTTAAAAAATTCATAGATATTGAAGAATAATCTAATTTGCTAAAGCAAGACTTAGGAAGGGTGTCAAGTAATATATATGTTTGATCTGATGTAGCTGATTACGTCAAAGCTAAAGCTCATGGAGAATATGTATTTCCTATGTTCATTTTTACAAAGAAAGAAGTAACAAGTTATGGTGATAGTCACTGTTTTTCATGGAGATCTATGTATTTCCTTGTCCATTTTAACAAAGGAGTAACTAATGATGGTGGTAGTAACTAGGCTTTACCTAAGGGAAGGGGTTACTATTAAACTTGCTTTATAAAAGAAAGAGGCTATTAAACTTGTGTTTCAGAGAAAAAGAAAA
>NC_133285.1:11396391-11466033 GCF_005239225.2 Populus alba | reverse complement strand
CTTCGTAAATTAAACGCATGACAAAAAAATCAATATTATTTTAAAAGATTCCCTCTGAACAAAATTAAAAGAAATAAGGTTTTGTCTATTCTTTTTGTTTTAATTTTTAACTGATCACGTCACTTATTTCTTTTCAATCTCATTTTTTTAAATTATATATTCATAATAACCATGTCAAACCCAAGCGCTCTGGGTATGACATCCATGTCGAACCTAAGCGCCTTGGGGCTAACAGTCGTGCCGGACCCAAACCAACAACAGACGACGTGTCATTTGTTGAGATAGATAACGTATCGCTTGTTTTGCCTAGATTTCGGGCACTATGATAGATAAAAAAATCGAAGCTTATGCTCTTTTGACCCAAAAACCTGTTTTGCAATCTATTTTTCACTCAAAACAGCTATAAAACACCCTAGAAGCAATGACAAACCCAGTCATGCCCTCAAAAACCACCTCCAAAAACCGAACTCAATCAGAAACCAAAAATCAATCCAGGCTCAAATCTATTTTTTCACGAACTTTTAAGGTATAAAAACACCTAATATGAACTCCCTGAATCAAATGGAACAATTTGACATAAAAATCCCTCATTTTAGTGATCTAAATCAGTGCCAACAACAAGTTTTCTCTATCTACCACCGGAATCCAGCAAACCCATTTTTCAATCGGGAACCAAAAAATAACAAAAATGAACCTCCATACCAAAATGGAATTGGAACAATTTCGAGGACCATAATTGTATAATTTGCATGATTGTTTAAATTGGAGGGCAAAAGTTTGATGTTTTCAAAAAACTATGTATGTCACTTTATGTTTGCTGTATTTTTCATTTTGGTCCCCCATCTTCGAATCCCACCCTTTCAATAAGAATTTGCAATCAATTGCTCCTTAAATAGGACTTGATCGCCTAAAAACAAAGTTTGAGGACCAAATTAAAAAAAAAAAATTTGCACTGTGAAAAATTATATAGTGAACATCCAATGCATTTTTAGTATACAAGTAATATGGTTACGAATCCTTTTTTCCCTCATTTTCTTTTACGATTTTATCATTTCACATTATTTTTTTTAAAAAAAATAGTTTTGTGGTTATCTTTAATTTATTTTTTACTAGTTTATATCTCAGTCTTATAACCTTAGCCACGAGTTTTGCAAGCTTTTTTTTGGATAAAGATTTTTTTTAAAAAAATGATTTTTACTCAATTTTTGAAGAGTTTTTTATATTATTTTATACAAATAAGCTTTATTTTATATAAAAATAGTTATTTTGAAATAATATTTCTAAATATGTATGGTATTGCATAACATTTCCTTTTATTTTATTCACTCGGTTATATATATATATATATATATATATATATATTAATTTTAATAAACAAATTCAGTTGAAACAAGAAAGTAAAAAAAATAAAAAAAAATACAATTACCTTCTAATAAATCTTTTAATGACTAGTGTGCCATTTGAAAAAGATTAAATTGCCCCCAACACCAAGGCTTCCATTTTTTCAACTGAAGAGAAAACAATAACTTTCGCTGTAGTGATTCATAATAATCTATTTCTAGTACTACAATGAAAAAACTCACTCCCTACATATTTTTTTTTATTAATTACTAAGAATAGTAGAAAAAAATAATAATAAATTATCATTCTCTAGATAGACAACATGTGTTATGTTTTAGGTTAAGTTAACTTTTTGCCAAAGTAAAAAAGAACATTAATGTGCAATCAACATCTTTAAAAGGAATAAGAAAAATCTAAGAATTTTGAAAGTTGAAAGAGGTCATTTGTGCAATCATAGCAATGACCCGGAAAACAACCAAAACAAAACACTATTAAGCGAAGCATCTCATGCTTACCACTCACATAATTAATTTAATTTAATTTAAAAATAATATTCATTTAAAAAAAGCTAGATTCAATAAAGGGAGAAAAAATTCAAGTTAAACCCTTGTTACTTTCAAAAAAATAGAAAAAATCCCATATAAAGCAAATAAAAAAAAAAATGTTGGTGGATGGGAAAAAAAAAAAAAAAAGCTTTAAAAGAGGAGAAAAGAAAAAAAGCCAAACAAGCTTGGGTTAAAACTTGTAAACTTGAGTTAATCTCTCAGACTCGTAACCTGTTAAATTATAGATCTAGGCTCAATTCAAAAAGCTCAACACCTGCCCAATTAAATGCTAAAGGTTGAAATCAATAAATTTAATTTGATTAAAAAATAAAATTCCTTTTAAAAAACTAAATTAATAAAAGACAAAAAAATTCCACATAAATTGAATAAAAAGAATGATGGACGATGGAATCATAAAAAATAAGCTTAAAAAAAACTAAACAAGCTTGAACGAACCTTGTAAGCCTGTGTTAAACCCTCAAACCTACCAATCTGTTAAATTCTCGATCTAGGGCTCAACCCAGAATAATGAAATGTTGGAAAACGAAATGAATTAATTTAAAAAAAAATTTATTTTTTTTAAAAAGATAAACTTAACAAAGACAAAAAAAAAAAAAAAAACCCTCATGGCAACCCCGTGTTATTTTTAAAAACGATTGAAAAAATATCATAGAAAGTGAGAAAAAAACAGCAACATGTTGTAGGATAAAACAAAAAAAAAATAGTGAAGATAAAAAAAAAATCCAAGCAAGTTCGGGTAAATCTTGTAAACCCGAGTTAATCTCTCAAGTCCACAATTCATTAAATTCTAGACCACAGGCTCATCCAATAAGCCAAACAACCAGCCAATTAAATGTTATGGAGGATTAAATCAACTAATTTAATTTAATAAAAAAACTAAATTTAACAAAAGATAAAAAAAAAAAAAAACCAGGCAAATAGTTTTATTTTGAAAAAAAACTAAAAAATGCCATAGAAAGTGAATAAAAAATTAACGAAATGCTAGAGGAAGAAAAAAAAACTTAAAAAAGAGAAAAAAAAAAATCGTAGGAGCTCGAGTGAACTTCGTAAACTAGAGTTAATCTCTTAAAGCCACAATAATGTTAAATTCTAGATCTGGGCTCAACTAAGAAGCTAAAAAACTTGGCAAATTAAATGTTGTAGGATGAAACAATTAAAAAATCAATCTAAAAAAATATTCAAGGTAAAAAAAATAGCAACAAAAAAAAAAAGGATTAGATTTGATAGGAAAAAACTCAAGAATGATGAAATTGTTAAAAAAAAAAAAAAAATTTCAAAAACCACTCAAATAAAAACAAATTGTAATAAAAAGAATGATAACCAAATATAATAGGAAAAAAAAATCTATAGGGGATGAAATTAAAAAAAAAATCTTTAATTTCATAAATTATTCTGAATAAAAAAATTGTAATTTAGAGAATAGGAACCAAAATGTTAAGGTTAGTAGAGGGCTGACTTGATTTTTGGAAGGCTAACAGGAAATTCAAGTAGAAGAGAGAGAAAAAGAAAAAGAACAAAAAGTCAAATGCGTCAAATAGATAACAATTATGCCACACACGCTGCTTGTATATGGAGAGGATGCTGAGACACTTCATTCGTTGCCTTGAAAGCAAGTTTTTGCCCATTACACTATGCTGCATTTGCCTCCAATTCCAACAAGTACCACTAACTAATATCTATTTTTGTTTTTTAAGAAAAAATAATTTATTTATTAAATTACTCTACCATCTTTAATAACATTCAATAACTATAAAATAACCAAATATAAAAGTTGAAAGAAACTCTAAATCAAATGTATGTTTGTTTTAAAAAGATTCAAAGTGCAATGAAGTGACTTAACTCTTTTTAAAACTAAGTCAAAGATGGTTAAAAAAAAAAAAAAAACCCTTACCCAATTTTAATGTTTTATTGCTTTAATGGTAATCAAGTAATTACACAGCAATAAAAATATAAAAAAACTTATTTTATCCAATCTATTCTTGTAATAACTAATGGTTCCCATTAAAAAAACCTTTCTACCCCTGATAGGAAGTCAAATGAGTTTTGATTTACAAGAAAAAAATAATAATTTTACTATATAAATTCATATTAAAATACGAGTGTAGACAATAAATTCCTAAGTTCTTTTAACTCTTGATATAATTACATTAATATAAGAAACTAGGCTTAGCCAGACCTTTATTCAACTCAATGTAATTCGTTTTTTTTTATTGTTTGATTGGACTTTGGCTTTTATTCTCATAAGTAATAATCCAAAAAAAAAAAAAAAAGTTACAGTCACATTCAATATATTTTATTTAATTTCCAATTTTAATAATTTAAATTTTAATTTAATAAATTAACTAAACTCAGAATGCTCGAGTTATTTATCAAATAACCAAGCCAAACTCAAGTCGAGTTTAAACTGCATCTTATTTAAAATATATCACGCTCACCTATCATTATGAACACAAATAAAAATTTTAGCTTTCTTAAAATTAATAAAAACTTAAATGCATCAAAATTCAGCCTAACACGAACTATATATAAGTTCACACACACATACACACATATATAATTAATCTATGAAAATAAATCTTGTAATAGTAATTTAATTAAGCTAACAAAAAAAAAAAAACCTTATTATAACAGATGGCAGGTATTCAATTTTGAATAATTATAACATGAAAATAACCGTCAGTTAATTTACATTATCCACTTACGAAGATTTTAAAAAATAAATTCCAAACGATTACATATATTTAACTTCCCATAAAAAACAAGAGTAGAATGGAGGGCAGTTTCTTCATGAAAATATCGAATTAACCTCTAAAATATTTTTATTTATTTATTTGATTTTTTATTTTTTTAAAAATTAATTTTTTTAATTTTATTTTTTTATATTTTCAAATTATTTTATATGTTAATGTTAAAAAAATAAAAAAAAATGTTATTTTAAGATATTTTAAATGAAAATACTTTTAAAAAATAATAATTATTAATAATATTCTTAACATCAACCCATTTGATGTTATTACAAGGAGGGTTAACATTGAAATTATTTGAAGGATAAAAGTATGTTTATTCTGTGGTTAACAAATATTTTTAAAAAGTTTTAATTTTTTTTTTATATTTCTAGATAGTTTTGAAATACTGAATATAAAAATAAATTTTTAAAAAATTAAAAAAATATATTATTTTAATATATTATTAAATAAAAAAATATTTTTAAAAACAAATCCAAACCATATTCCAATCACAGACAGTACCTAAGAAGTGAAAGTGAAACTTCATTAGATTTATAGTGGTTTATCCAAAGAAAACTCAACAACGTACTGTAGTTCAATACGTTTTCTTTTCTTTTTCTTTTCTTATTATTCGGTTCGAAGAGAGAAAAACCCATTTCTTATTAAATAAGAAAGAAAAAGAAGCAGCAAAAGACCAACAAGAACAACCCCTCAAAAAGGAGATTATTACAGAAAGAAATGCAGGGTGATGAGGCCAGGGTCTTGCTAGGCTTCCCTCCCAATTCCCGCCCCACTCTCTCTCAGGTCAATTCTCTCTCTCTCTCTCCTTCTTCAATTTCTTCTGCAATTGATTTTAACACAGCGTCTGATCCGTTAGTCGTTTCTCTTTCGAATCTATATTTTATGAGTTCCAGTAAATAAATAAAAATTAATTTATAATTCTAGGGTTTGAATACTTCACTTTCTATGGTAATCGATCATTGATCCTCAAGCTAAGCTAAGCTAAGCTCTTCTCTTTGTTTCCTTGCTTCTTGTTGTCAAATGAATTATTTATTTATTTGCTTCTCCATCTTATGTGTTAGGTTAAAGCTGCATACAGAAAAAAGTATGGGAATCTCATCCTGACCTCTTTCCTCTTCATGAAAAGCCCGGTGCCGAGTCCAAGTTTAAGCTGGTGATTAAGCACTCACAAACCTTTTTATTTGTCATCTCCTTTTCTTTTTCAGTGTTTCAAGAGTTTTGTGTCTTCTCAACTTATGGTTGGTTACTTCGGTAAAAACTGACACACTTTGTGTGGCTAAAATGCTTGCTTGCATCAGTATTATGATTAGGCCTAGGCGGATGAACGGTCATTATAGCATCAATGTGCATTTTGCTGTAGTAATTCGATTTGTAATTTTTGTCCCTCTTTTTTTAAATAATGTCAAACTAAATGTTGCGAGTCTTTAGGTTGTGTATTGTGCCAGGTAATTTTTTTTTATATATAATTGTTTTCATGGTTCTAACTTTTTTGCGTTTGCTGCAGATTTCAGAAGCTTACACTTATTTGCAGACTGGTAATTCTTCACTTCTCTTTGTATCACGAGATATATCGAAAAACTTAAATCGTGGTTTGCAAGCTCTGAAAAATGGATAGGAAAACTTATTGGAAGTGGTCGAAGCTGCGATTCTGCATTAATATTCTCATGGTTTTGCATGCATGTATTTGAGATGTTGATTGACTTTGAATAGAAACTTCTAGAAACATTGTGTCAATTTCATACTGTTGCATCTCCTGTCTGTTTGCTGAGATGACTTTGTTGTAGTAAATCTGTTATTTGCTTCTTTTTTTTCTTTGTGGGTGTATTTTTTTTGCTGTGTCCTCCTTTTCATGTTAATTGCTTGCTCTTTGGGTTCTCAACTCACTTGTTACTGTAGCTTTTGTAACTAACACAGGTTTATTTGGAAGACCCATTTTACGGTTTTGACTTTGAGGAAGAAACACAAGTCAACTAGGTTTAGAGGTACATGAACCAGGAGCCTTGCACTTGAGAAAGGATTTCCAGGGTGATAACATGGTAAATTGATTCTATTACTGAATTTGTTTCCTATTTTCTTGCTGCATGGTATTGATGAAACTCAGAATTGCCCATGTTATTTTCTTTTTCTTTATTTTGTTGTGGATGTTGCTGGTGTTGTGTTGTTGTGGGTGTCCTACTTTCTTTGTCAGTGGGATGACTTTGTCCTTTGCTTGGAATATATGGAAATCTGGTGGGGCATGTGAAATTTTCTTTGTTGTATTAAGGATTTTGTTTTAGTTTTTTTTAGACTGAATTTCATGTCAAATTGAAGTCCTTAATTTGTGCTCCACCACCACATTCATCATCTATTTAGTTAACCCAGTATCATTGCTTGTCTTTTGGATCATAATTTGTTCAACCTTAATCATTTTATATATTTATATCTTAGTTGGATCTTTTTTTCTTCGTCCTTTTCAATTTTGCTCAAAGTCCTGTTATATCAAGGACATCTGCCAGTAAACTACAAGCACCAAAACCAAGACCAATCTCAAGATATGATTTTATCATAATGTATATCTCTTTTGTTGCAATAATATTGTTTCTGATTTAGGAAGGCTCCTTTGTCTGGTGCTTTTATTACCCCCTTAGATAGTAGTCTTTTGGTTGCTCTAAAATTTAAATCCCTGCATGTTTTCATTTTTGATAGCTTTTTGTTTATTTTAATGCTTCTTTGAATGTAACAGCCAAGGATATAAGCTGCTGCTGTGCTAATACACGAATGTTTGAAGAAATGGCCCCACTTCGATCCTCAGGATATATTGATCCTGGATGGGAACATGGCATTGCTCAAGATGAAAGAAAAAAGAAGGTCAAATGCAACTACTGCGGGAAAATAGTTAGTGGTGGAATATTCAGATTGAAACAACATTTAGCCAGAATGTCTGGTGAAGTTACTCATTGTGTTAAGGTTCCTGAGGAAGTATGCTTCAATATGAGAAAAAACCTGGAAGGATGCCGTTCAGGTCGAAAGCGAAGGCAAGCTGAATTTGAACAGGCACCTTTAGCTTTCCACTCTAATGAGTATAATGACATGGAGGAAGCTTCCTGCAGTTACAAACAAAAAGGCAAAAAGGTGGTGGGTGACAAGAACTTGGTTATAAGGTTTGCTTCTCTTCGATCCTTAGGATACGTGGACCCGGGCTGGGAACATTGTATTGCTCAAGATGAAAAGAAGAAAAGGGTGAAGTGCAATTATTGTGAGAAAATTATTAGTGGAGGCATCAACCGCTTTAAACAACATCTGGCTAGGATCCCTGGGGAAGTTGCCTATTGTGACAAGGCACCTGAGGATGTGTACCTTAGAATCAAGGAGAACATGAAATGGCACCGTACTGGTAGAAGGAATCGGAAACCTGAATCTAAAGAGATATCCACTTTTCATATACCAACTCAGATAACGAGGATGAAGAGGAGGAGCAGGAGGGAGGGTTGTTGCAATATTCAAATAAGGATTTGCTGGCCATTGATGATAAAATTTCAGACAATGACATCAGAAATAATATCAAGGGGAGGTCCCCTGGTAGTAGCAGCAACGGTGCTGAACCACCAATGAAAAGATCAAGATTGGATTCAGTGTTTTTGAAGTCTCTTAAAAACCAAACATCATCGCACTACAGGCAAACAAAAGCAAAGATGGGTTTTGAGAAGAAAGCTCTAAAGGAAGTGATCTCTTCCATCTGCAAATTCTTTTATCATGCAGGAATCCCTTCAAATGCAGCAAATTCCCCATATTTCCTCAAAATGCTGGAGTTGGTTGGCCAATATGGGCCTGGTCTGCAGGGACCTTCAAGCCAACTGCTATCTGGTCGGTTTCTTCAGGATGAGATCATTACAATAAAAGAATATCTTGAAGAGTTTAAGGCATCTTGGACAATTACTGGCTGTTCTATTGTTGCTGATAGTTGGAACGATCTCCAGGGTAGGACATCAATTAACCTTGTGGCCTGTTGTCCCCGAGGTGCATACTTTGTTTCTTCTATTGATGCCACTGATATGATAGAAGATGCCGCAAGCCTTTTCAAGTTGTTGGACAAGGTGGTGGAAGAGATTGGTGAGGAAAATGTTGTTCAGGTAGTTAAATATTTATTTCTGACATTTCTCACGTTACTCAAATGCACTCGTAAACGGGTGCCTAATAAGCTGTTTTCTTCTGGTTTCCGACACAGGTAATCACTAAAAACACCGCCAGTTTTAAGACTGCTGGGAAGATGCTTGAAGAGAAAAGGAGAAATTTATTTTGGACACCATGTGCTATCCATTGCATTGATCAAATGGTAGAGGACTTTTTGAATATAAAATGGGTAGGAGAGTGCGTAGATAAGGCTAAAAAAGTTACAAGGTTTATTTACAACAATACTTGGTTGTTGAATTATATGAAAAAAAGAATTCACAAAGGGACAAGAACTTCTCAGGCCAGCTGTTACTAAGTTTGGCACTACAGTCTTCACATTACAAAGTTTGTTGGACCAAAGGGTTGGTCTTAAGAGAATGTTCCAAACAAGCAAATGGATATCTTCCCGATTTCCCAAATCAGATGATGGTAGAGAAGTTGAAAAAATTGTCTTAAATGCCACATTCTGGAAGAAGTTGCAGCACGTGAAAAAATCTTTAGAACCGGTTGCGCATGTTCTTCAGAAGATAGATAGTGATGAAACCCGATCAATAGCATATATATATAATGACATGTGTAGAGCTAAACATGCAATTAAAGTTATTCATGGGGATGATGCACGGAAATACAGACCTTTCTGGACTGTGATAGAAAACCAATGGAGCTCTCTGTTTCATCACCCACTTTACATGGCTGCTTACTTTCTAAATCCATCTTACCGCTATCGACCTGATTTCCTATTGGTATGAGCTATGTCAACTACACCTCTTTTGGTTTTAAGCTTAATGTCCTGCCATTATGTCCTTATGTCATTTCTTTGTCATAGAATCCTGAGGTTATGCGTGGTCTAAATGAATGTATTGTTCGACTGGAAGTTGACAATGGCAAAAGAATTTCTGCATCCATGCAGGTAATGTGCCTTTTGTTTTTGTTATTTTTGGTTGCTGTTGTATCATTTTTAAGGACAGGACTCACATTAGAGATATTTTCGTTTAGTTAGTTGTCTGAAGGTTAGGCTACCATTAATTTGTGCTGCACTAAATTATGCCACAAAATGCAGCCAAAAGAACTATTTTCAAGCTCATGATTTGATGTTTTGTTATGTATTCTTAATTTTGTTGATCTTTAAATGTGTGACCCCAGCAGATCCCTGATTTTGTGGCTGCGAAAGCTGATTTTGGAACTGATTTGGCTATTAGTACTAGAATGGAGCTTGATCCAGGTAATTTGTCCAAGGTGTCATGCATCTTTGATTAAGCATAAATCAAATTATCGAGTTTGATTGCTTATATTGTTATGCAAAATCAAGAGGTGATCTCAATGTGTACACTTATCAATATCTTATTAGCTGCATGGTGGCAACAACATGGGATAAGTTGCTTAGAGCTTCAACGAATTGCCATTCGTATACTAAGCCAGACATGCTCATCTCGCATATGTGAACACACTTGGAGTATATATGATCAAGTTCATAGTAAAAGGCATAGTACTGCATCCCGGAAGAGATGGAACGAGCTTACCTTTGTCCACTATAATTTGCGTCTAAGAGAACGCCAACTTGGAAGAAAGCCTGGTGATGTGGTCTCATTTGACAACTTAATTACTGAAAACATACTGGATGACTGGCTTGTAGAGTCAGAGAAACAAACCATGCAAGAAGATGAGGTACCTCCAATTATATCTACTTTTTCTCAAAATATTCTTTTATCTTGCACATTGCCTCAATTCTTCAGGGAGTGATTGAGAACTTGGTGAAACCTCTGGTCCTGTTTTAGGAGATCCTTTATAATGAGATGGAACAATTTGATGGAGACGAAATGGATGAGAATGACCATAAAGAAAAGAGACCTGCAGATATGGTGACATTGGCAGGGGTACTTGAGCCTTTAGATGTTATTCCTGCTGCCGGAGGAGTTACCACTGATGATGATGGTCTTGATTTTCTTGATGATGATTTGACAGATTAGTTGATATGTATGTGGCTCATCAAACCTGGAGTAAGCAGTGAGATACAAGTTTAATATTTTGATAGCAAAGTGAATCGGTAATATCATAGACCGATTATCATCTTGTATTTTGTTATGCAGTATGTGATCTTCGTACAGTCCTAATTGATTCTGTCACATTTCCAGGTTGTCTTTCCTTATTCTGATATCTATTTTTTATTTCTTCATCATAAAATAGTTGATCCCCACTAAGTAGCCTATCTAACCTATATTTTCTGTCTTTGTTCTTCAATGAAATTGGTTCATTTGATTTATTTTTTCTCAACTCTGTGTTTTGTAATTATGTTCTTGATTTGGTATTTTGATGGTGTTGGCACTACAGGTCTACTTGTTAATGATGTCCTTCTGCCCATTCTAATTTTATATGCATATATGCTTGCTGCTTTTGTAACAGATAATCTTACATCTCATATAGTCTTACATGTTTAGCAACTATTCTGAGACTGGAGTTTAGATGAGTTAGTATTTATTAATATCCATGTTCATGAAGTTATCAGTTTATTTATATGAATGAATGCCTCTTGTCTTTAAAAGTGTGGGTTCATATTGATTGTTGGAGGTCAAGTTCCCTTAAAAATTTAGATAAACAATTAACCAAACATTGGAGATGAAATTCCATTTGCTTTAAATATTAAATGAATGCAATCTTGAATTTTTTGTGTGAGATCATTCAGTTGCAGTGTCTAATTGGAAAATGTCATTTGGATGAGTTTGCAAACCACGATTTATGTGTTAATCACCCTGTTCAGAAGATTATGAAGCCGTTGCTTAGCTGAACTGCTATTTACTACCAATGAGAATGAGTTATTAAACGTTTCATGTATGGCAACCGCAGGTGCAAAAGGCGAAGATTCAGCTTCAGGTAACATTGCTTTTTTACTTGCAATTTTGTTTTCTCTGTTCTTTTTCTGGCTGTCATCACTCGATCAAACATGAGCTGTCTTGTTTAGCCGCATATGCTCGAGTTGTGAGGACCGGAGTGCCAAGAGCGCATGGTGGAAAAAGCAATCGTGCTCTGATTCAGATCCCTTTCCTTTTTATTATTCTGGGAACGGTTGGACTGGGGGGGTTAAATGCCACCAGGTGATTAGCAGTGTCAACCCAAAGGATTGTCAAATTTTTGCCAGAAGCTTTTGTTTAGAGTATGTGGTCTCATCTATCTTTGATTGTTTTGCTTCTCAGGGCTTACAAAAAGCAGAAAGAGGCGCATCCTTCTCACAACCCTTTTCTTCCGTGATGTGACATCCTCGGCAGAATCCATTTGGAATTATGTAGAGGTTATTAGTTAACCTCAGCATCAGGATGTGGCTGTGATTATGATGCATCGCATCAATGTGGTTTGTCTGTATGGCATGCTGCTCATGGGTGTGTTCATGCCCATCATCATTATTATCATCATCATCATGTTGACTGCAGATATAAATTAATTATTATCACCATCATTATTACATCTGAGGTTTCGCCGTCTCTATAATTTTATAGCCTTTGTGGGCAGTTACTAGGAAATGAGAAAACTGCAGCTGTGAGATGATTTCCATGGCTTGAGCTTTTGAGTTCAAGTGTAGCTAATAGAATGTATTGATATGATATCTGAAGCCTGTTATTTGGATGCCTTGTTAGGACCCTCACTGGAGAGTTGATGGAGGACTGCTACTTGGTTTCCAATTTATCTACAAGACATGTTTGGACATCAGGGCATAGCAAATAAAGTTTCGGATAAAAAAATCCGCAAAGAACATATGAACCACCTGTTTACCGGCAGGCCCTAGGTTAAAATGTTGTTAATAAATCCAAAGTTTTGATTTTGGAGAAATATGATTTCAACGCCAGAACAAAACAAAAATGATTCTTTTTTAAGAAATATTATTTTAATGTTAAAAGTTTTATGACAATCTTGATTTTGTTTTTAGTTGAAAGAAAAACACCACCTTCTCTAAATATTATTATTATTATTATTATTATTGTACATACTAATACTTTTTATTTGATTAAAAAATGTATATTCCCCCCTGCCACACGGATAATTCTAAGGCTCGGTTTGTCTAAACTTTTGCCTTTTGCATTCTAATTTCATCCCTTAGCTTTTTCTACCTTTTTATTTTATTGAGATTTTTTTGTTTGTTTTTTATAGATTCATGATATGATTATAAGTTTTAAAGGTTAACTTGGGTTAATTTTAATTTTTGATTTTTGATTTTTTATTAAGTTTTTTTTATAAATTTGATTTATTCATCTTTTAATATTTAATCTTTTTAATTGATATTTGTGCTTTTTCAAAAAAATTTCTTTCCATGGGGTTATTTCAATTCTATATTTATAGTCATGGGATTTGTAGGATAATTCAAGTTGACTCAAATTTTTTTTTTTTATTGCTTTTATTTATTATTTTTTTTATTATTATTTTTATCACTCTAATTTTTTTGTTGTAGATTTTTGCTTTTTTGGGGGGTTTTCCTTCTATAAGGTCAATTTTGGTTTTATGATCATAATTATGAGTTTTGAAGGTTAACATGAATTGACTTGAGTATTTTTTTAAGTTTCTTTTTAATTTCATCATCTAATTTTTATTTTGAAATTGATTTTCATGTTTTTTTTTTTTTATGGAGTTATCTCAATTTTATGCTCATGGTTGTGGGGTAGCGGGTTAACTTGAGTTGATCTAGATCTTTTTTTTTTCTAGTGTCACCGTTCAACATTTAGGTTTCGATAGTTGGGCTTATTCATTTTTGTTAATGATTTTTTTAATTCTTTATTGGCACGAATAATTATTTGATTGAATAAAAATTTTATTTTAAAAAACAAAGTTTAAATATAACTAGGTATATAATTTATATTGCAAGATTAAATATTTTTTATCTTATTTATCTTTTAATAAATATCAATTAACCGTGTGTAAATATTTCAATTTATAATTGAAAATCTTTTTGTATCAAAAAATGTTGGAAATGCCTATATATATATTTTTTTTTCACTTCAGAAAATTATCCGATATGTTACGAAACAGATTTTAAATAGCTAGTTAAAACCACCTAATGGAGAAATTTTTGGATTGGCAAGTATGCTGTTGGGCAGCGACGAGTATCACATCAAATACTTGAAAAGTAAAAGCAAGAAAGTGACAAGGCAAAGACTTGATTAATCCATGTGGTGGCTGCCCTGTTCTTCTTATTAATCTTTAACTCCAGGAAACAATGAGAAGGTGCCTTATTCTTCATCATGCCTTGTTTTCTTATGAAAAGTTTTAGAATGAACATCCGCGCTTTCTCCTTTAGTAGCTTTTTTAACTGTAATGCAATCCCCACTCATTCTGAGTGTAAAAAATTGCATTGCATCTCTTACTTTTGGTCAATGGAAGAAGGATACAAAGGACAAAATCTACAGCTTACAGAAAGAGCCAAGCAGGAGGAGCAGCTTGAAATTCACTGAGCCACAGGATCTCAGCCAAGGCAAAAAACACACCACCTTGCTTTTCTAAGGAATATGGTAGTGATTAATTTTTAAAATATTTTTTATTTTAATATATTAAAATAATATTTTTTATTTTTTACAACTTATTTTTAATCTCAGGACATTAAAATAATTTAAAAATATTAATTTGATGAAAAAAAAAATCAAACCTTTTTTAAATTATTTTCAAAGTACAATGTCAAACATACCCGATTCTCTCCCATGAGAGGCAGGCAGGTGGCTGCTGCTGTCTGGTGCTTGTGCTGCGTTTCCAGTCCCACATCGAAAAGAACTGAAAACACGCGTGTGAACGTAAAGGTAGTCTATAAAAAGAGAAGCGTGAGACAGTTTAAAGCATACCTTTCTCGGCCTTTTGGCTAAGATCAAGTGTAGTATCTGTTCTTATCAGTTTAATATCTGATACGTGGGCCAATGGCCCACACGATATTAAATTTATTTTTCAAAGGGGAAGGCCTATTCCAGTAGCTTGCTACTGAGGTCCTCGCGCGTCGCCTCTGCGTTGCACTGCTGCATCGGCCTGGCGCACCCTTCCAATAGAAGTTAAATAATTCGAAGCTTGGAAAGCTATTAATATCATAAACTAGTAGATGTAGTAGGTAGCCCAGTGATTTTAGCTTGCTCGGCGTCCTACAGTACTTTTACCTTCTACTTTCTAAGCCCTTGGTCACGGTGGGGACTGAATTGTGGATTGTTAAGTGATAATGGAGATTGAAATTTTTAAGATGTAGTTCTTCCTGCTAATTGGATCAAAGATTTTAAAGATAAAATATTATATGTTTCTTTTTTAAATAAATATTTAAATTATAAACATATTAAATTAATATGAGTTAATTAATAAAAATTATGATTTGTTCTACTTCAATTTTTTTTTATTTAGTTATATAATAAAAAAAAAAATATAACTACCAATTCAAAATCAAACATGTACTAAAAAATAAAAATAAAAAATCATGATCATGATCATGCTAGGTCAAGTGAGCATAAAATTAATTATTTATTAAATATCAAAATATATTATAGAAATAGTAATTGTGCAAAGTTTTGTTTTTTCAATTAACATACTTAAAAAGCTTTTTGTAATTTCATTTTTATAATTCCTTGAAACTATTTAATTAATCATCAAAAACTAATTAAATAATGCTTTAATCATTCTTTTGATCATACATTTCATATGGTGAATATATTTATTACTATATTTTAACATTATGTTTTTTAAAATAATTATATTTTAACTATTTCAATATATCTTTCATTATTAATCTTTGCACAAATAATTAGGTTTTTTTAATGAAAGTAAAAAATAAATATTGATAAACTATTAAAATATCTAATGAAATAAAAGTTTTAAATTCTTTTTTAAACTTATGCTTCCTTTGTACAGTCATATTTTCTCTTATACATTTTTTCTAATGTCCCTCAAATAAGAAATTATTTTTTTAAAACTAAAACAAAAATAAGATACCCAAAAACCATATTAAAAGACTAATTTAATAAATAAAAAATAAAAAATAACAAAAAAAAAAATAGGTATGCTGGCTCGACCTTGTGGCTAAACACACCTAGGCTTGTAAAATAAGACCTAGGTGTGTGGGATTTCTAGTCCAAACCTACTTGTCTGAACCTTTTATTTTTTCTAATGTGGACAAGTACACTCCTTTTATTTTTATTTTTTTAAAAAAACCCTTAAACACCTCACCTAGCTACCTAGGTTTTGACCGCCATAAAGGCAACAATGGAGTTTGATTTTTGTTTTACCTAAAAAATCATTTTTCAAACAATTTTGACTAAAAACCTAATAAAACACCCTAGAAACCTAAAAACAAGTATTTGTGGCATCAATTAACCCAAAATGGGTTATAAAACAAAAAAATCAATCCAAATTGAAAAAACTTTCAAAGCCCAGATCTACCTACTCATGGGTGTTTACATAAAAAAACTTATCACCATTAAACTTCTCTCATCAGATGAAATCCATCAACACCAAAATAGATTTTTCATGGTCAAAATTGATATCAACTGATAATTTTCACTTTTCAACTAGAATACGATAACTTTCTCTCTCTCTCTCTTTTTTTTTTATGGATAGAAATGTTTTTTTTTTAAAATCAACCCAAGATTACTTTACCCTGTTTTGTTTTTTCATGATAGATTAGCTAAACTAAGAAAAAAAAAAGATGAAATGGCATTGAAATAGATTAATAATTCAATTAACTTTTATATCAAAATAAAATTTACAAAAACTATAAGAACTATAAACAAAGAAGAAAGAAAGAATGAGGATTAAAAGCTTTTTTTTGTCATTTTATATTTTCCATGAATGATTTCCTTGTTACACTTTGGCCCCTTTGTAATCTTTTTATAGTAAACAAAAATTTTTAAACTTGCTAGATAAATAGGCATAAAAGGGTGTAATGTTTTTTAAAAAGAGTTGGAGGATCAAATTATAAAATAATGTCGGCATTACAATGTTTTACCTAATCATTTTTTTTATATTCTATAATATCCATTTTGTCTCTACGTTGTATATATATTCACTAGATACTTAACCTGTATTTCACCGCGGGTCAAATATTTGTTTTCCAATAAACAATTGTGTACACAAGAAAAGAAAAAAAGAAAAAGAAAAGAAAATAGAAAACAATGATTTAAAAAAAGAAAAGAAAAAGAGAAGGCCAAGCACTGCTGAGCTTGACAAACCACACCAGCTCACCTAGCCTATTTCATTAGGGCCTGCGTGCTTGGGTTTTTTTTTTGTAGTTTTTTGAAAAAAAAATATTTAGAGACGATATATCATCTATATTGCATAGTTTATAGCTGCTATGGGGGTTGGAGAAATAGAGCTTATAGTTTTTTCGACCCAAAAATTTAATTTTCAATCCATTTATACCCAACCCATCTTAGACAACTTGATAAACTCATTCTTGGCCGTAAAAAACTCAAAATCATCTCAAAACCTGAAATCAACCATTAACTAAAAATCTTACTTATATCAGATATGTTTTCTTGATAATTTCAAAAAAAAAAAAAAACCTAATATGAGTTTCTCTCATCAAAAGAAACAATTTAACACAAATTTTAACTATTTTGATGGTTGGAATCGTTGCAATTTGTTTTTCCTCTAATGCACTTTCTCTCACCATTCTTATACTAGGAGCCAAAAAATAAAAAAAAATAAAATTAAGGATTAAAATTGATTTTTCTTTTTAATTTTGAAACATAAAAGGACCGGATATATATGATATATATAATTTACTAAATACAAGGACTATAATAAACATTTTCTTCAAAGTTTTTATATTCCTTACATATTTTCACTTTGATTTCTCGTTTTTTTAATTTCACCTTCCCCCAATAAATTAGTTTTTAATTTGGTCTATAAGGTTTAAATTTAAAAAAAAAAAAAAAAAAATGACACTGTTAACAGTCCATCAACAATACTGTGTCAGTCAAGTCTCTGTATTTCGGCCTATCCTCCTCCTTTCTACGGTTCTACCAACGGGACATAACCATCACAAAATGGGAGGCAATTTCTCTATCGTTCAAGAGGAAAAAAAGTGAGAAAGAAAAAGAGATGTCCACGTAATTAATTAATGAATCTCATTCACAGAATATCATCTTTTATTCACATCTGGGAGAGATGGTATACAAAAAAAATCATATAACATGGACTGCTTCACACATTATGAAAAAATCAAATGCACATCAAATAATGGGAGCTCAGGGGACGTTGTCCAGATGCTTTGCTACAAACGTCAGTAACAAAACCTTGATATGTTATGCTTGAACATGGATGCCCACTTTCACCTGCACAAACATACACTGAGCCGGGAGAAAGAATTATATGCTTGGTGCTTCTCCAGCAGGTCCCGGCCGGGCATTTAACAGGGGCTGGAGGGCTTTGACCACAATGCTCATGTTTGGCCGGAAATCAGCCTCATATTGCACACACAAGGCAGCAACGGCAGCCATCTGTAATGAAGACAAGATGAGTTCAACGACAGCGCTTTAGACATTTGCAATCCAGTATCTTATACATGCTGTTTGTTAAGTTTTCCACTTCGTGAAGGCCACATAAATCATCTAGCAATTGAAAGCCTCATTCAAGTTGGATGCAAGGGATCACTCATGGCAGTTTTGGAGACAACCGAACAAATTGACGAGTCGATTTTTCAATAATACAAGTTTCCTTTTACAGAGAAATCTTAGAAGTGCGGTGCAAATACCTTTGCAACTGCCTTGGGTGGGTACTCTCCTTGTAATCTTGCATCAACACACTGCTTAACCTTGTCCTCGCTAAGTTTTGGTGTTGCCTGATACATACAAACACTCAATAGTCAGCAAGGACAGAAAGAAAAAGGAACACGCAGGTTTCGAAAGCTTAGAAAGAGAGAACAAGTGCTAGGCATGAGACAACAAATAGTGATTAGTACCCATGTCACTAGACTCTGCTGTCCACGTGGTAAAGTGTGATCAACAGGTTTCCTCCCAGTCAGAAGCTCAAGCAGGACAACACCAAAACTGTACACGTCACTCTTTGCATTCAATTGTCCAGTCATTGCATATCTGCCAATCACAAAGATGGTCAACGCACAGCAATCAAGGCACACACTCTCACAACAAGTTTTGAAAGCAGGGTGTCTTAGCAATTAAACTTAAGTATAAGTTGATAGCAAGGAGGAGCACAGGAAAATTAAATTATAACTACAATTTACAAGCTTTCAACTAGGAATAATTATCAGAAACATACAAGTTTCCTTTTCTTCTCCCAACATTTTCTAGCAAGCAATAGAGCATTACTGGATTTTAAGTTCTGAAAGGGAAACTAAATTATCAAGTAAAAATCTCAGACAGTGGATCCAATAAGCAGCTCCATCCTTTAGCTTCCTCATAACCACATATTAGAAAACCAAAACAGGTTTTGACACAGTGAAACGTAGATGTGAAAGAAGTATAAATAATCGACCAATAGCTTACTCAGGAGCATGATAACCAAATGTTCCCAAAACTCGAGTGGAATGAAGACGTGCTGCCATATCAGGAGCTTGATTTGACAAATCGAAGTCGGCAATTTTTGCAACATCATCATCAAAAATAAGAACATTGCTGGACTTAATGTCACGATGATAGATGTGAGGATCGGCCTTTTCATGCAAGTATTCAAGCCCCTTTGCAGAACCAACAGCAATTTTTACACGCTGAGGCCATGTAAGGACAGGACCAGGCTGTGCTCCTTTAACACCTTTCCTCCCTAAATTAACAAGACATTGATAACTAAGGCATCAATCATGCAGATAATAAGAACCAACATTTCATTGTAAGATCCAAAGAACACAAGAGTATTTGCAATTTTATAGAAACATTGTAAACTCTCAACGCCAAAAACAGTTACCTAATTTCGTTAAAAATCTTTTAGTGCTTGGTTTTTGACATCTATTAAAATCTCATACAAGCAAATGTTGATGAATTTCCACTGTTTCCTTTTTTGAATAGCAAGGTTTTTATTGAAGGGTTTGAAACCAAGAACATTTGCTGTTGTAATAGGTGCCTACCACCATAAGGTTTGTTAGGCATGTAAAATCAAATTAATGCTGAGAAAACAAGTTCTCATGAATAAAATGTTCATCGAAATCAAATAAAGATGCCACATCGTATAATTTTAATGGTGGAAGCTCTTTTCTCTGACTACATAGGACAGAACTCAGAAAAGGATAGGAACTGTGATCAATTATGGTGGACTCTAGCTCCAAGCATATAAAACTTGCCAGTATCAGAAACAAGATAAAGTACCTAGAAAAATGGAATGAATTTATTAAGATTTCATAACAGGACAATTGACACAACGAGGCTTACCATGAAGAATATCATGAAGAGATCCATTAGAAGCAAATTCATAGATGAGTACACGGGAACCCCCATCTACACAATACCCAAGCAACTGTACAAAATTTTCATGCTTCAACCTTGATACCATAGAGACCTGTTGAAGTCATCCAGACATTTGATATGCCACTCAAAATTACAAATCAAATGGAATACGCAACAATTTAGGATTTCAAAGAAACCTGGGCTAAGAATTCATCATCAGGTTGTTTGCTGGCATCTAATTTTTTTATTGATGCATCCTGCCCACTTTTAAGAACACCATGATATACTCTTCCATATGATCCTTCTCCTATGAATGAACTTGTCCCAAAGTTATCTGTAACTTCCTTAAGTTCATCCCCCGATATTTCAGGGACTTCGATAGGCTGGATTTTAAAAGCCTGAGCGCCCTTGGGAGCTGTTTCTGATGCATGATAATTTCCTAAATTGCCTGTTTGGTCAAATGCAAATCAGCAAATAGAATGAATAAACCTGAATTCAGGAAAAAAAAAATAGAAGGGAGTGAACTTTTCACTAAAACATTTTAGAAAAACAGAGATAGAGTGCACCATAAGAATATAGGTACACATTTATTGGAAAACATAAACATATCACTCTTGCTACAACGCTTCTAGCCAAGAGATATTACCAGCTGAGCTTTTAACTGTATACTGGCCTCCATAGTCAGCAGTTTTATGGATGTCATCTTCTTCACAACAGCCGAAGCAACTCATGATTCAAAATCTTTAGAAATCCCACTCTGCAACGCATAATATTTGACACGGCCATTAAAAAACATAAAACAAACACTAAAGAGATCAGAAGAGTTAACATGCACATGGTTATCAGCACAAAATAATATGCCCAAAACAAGAAAATCCCACACGTTTTTTCAACATGCCATCATAAATGGATTTATTCAAAATAACACCCAGTTTAGATACCAAAGGCACGAATAAACACAAGCAAAGGATTGTCTTCCACACTCCACAGAAATTGGCCAAGTATTCCCCCATAAAAGAAATCAATTTGGATTTAAAAGCAAGGCCATGAAATCAGTAGAATCCCACAATTCCCAGTTCCTCCCAACTTTCTTATAAAAGAATCCCAGAAAAAATTATCGTCATAGAAACTGACATATAAAGCAGAAGTAACTGACTCTCACTCCAGAAATGCATAATACTGATATTTACTAAATAGTTAAGACAAGATTAGAAGAATATTCAAGACAACGACTCGGTATATCTCATTAAAATTACTAAAATTTACAAACAAAAAAAAAAGACATGTAAATTAAACGCATGCTGCAACCTTTAGCAATTAAGCACGACGAAAATAAATGAAAAAGAGAGAGAGAGAGAGAGGCAGAAGAGATGGATCCGTACTGACAATTACTATGCTTGACCAATCAGTGTGTGGGAGAGAGCAGGAGGATCTGAGACGTGGAAGGCGGCCAAGTGAGCGCAGGATAGGGAGGGATAGATTGACAGAAGGAGAGAAGGAGAGGTTTCTTTTACTACTTGTTTAGATTGAGTTTTGAAGTTAACACAGGAAAATTGCAAATTTAAATACAATTTTTTTTTTTTTTTACATTGGCAGATACGCGCTAAGCTTGACAGAATTGACTTCACCGTTTAAAGCTTCCGATTTCTCCCAGGTCGCGAAGTCTTGGGTACAAGGAATGATATTACGTGTCTGAAACTGATTGGATTCTGTCTACATCGTTTCTTATTACTGATTGGCAGTTGGGTCAAAGCTGACCGGTCGTCTTAGGTGGATTCTTTCGTTCAACCTGTTTGGACGTTTTCTTCTCTCTTTTTTTCCCGGAAAATTTCTCATATTTGGTAATCTATGTCCATAGCTAATCCATAAATTCAATTTTTATTTGGTAGTATTATTAATGTAACATGCATGTGCCTGTGGATACACTTATTTAAAACAGATATATTATTATTTAATTGAATCGTTTATATTTTAAAGGTAAAACAGCAAGGTTAACAAAATTAAATAATAAGTTTGATTAAATTTCTCATCAACCATCTACACGAAAGAAAAAACAATATGAAAGTTTTTTTTTTTTAATGTTCAATCGAATATAAATATTACATTCATGATATTCGGTGTTTCATAAATGAAGATTTAAGTTTAGTTATTGGCATGGGATTCCTCTTCAATTCCTTTGAATTAGAAGACCCATTCAAATTGTGGACTTAAATTGATGTCTTTAATTGATTTATTTATATTCATAGAAATTTTCAAAGATGCAATTAAGTTCTTTCAAAATATATGCTAGTTTAGATGTTTTACTATTCAGCTTGCGCTCCAACTCAGATAAAAACAAAATTAGGTATTTGAATTATAATTAATTATTTTTATTTTTAATTTAAGCATGTTCATTGAGGTTTATAATTAATAATTTATTTTGTTTAAAACAGTAATAAACCTAAACAAAGTAAAGAAAAATTCATTAATGATGTTAGTTTCACAACTAATCTAACATTAAAGTATAAAACTGAAATAAATAATTTTTTTTAAATAATAATGACATTAAATAAACAATCAAATTACTTTTCAATACCAAATTATTAGACCAAAAAAATCAATATGAGACTACAAATAAGACCCCAAAGCCAAACATTAAAATCGAACTGTTTATTTTTTTTTAAGAAAAAACCCTAGCCCAAGCTAAGTGTTGTTTTTTCTTAAAGGTATTAAAGTAATTTAACCTTGCACATAAGTTGCAAAGAAACAGTCGTAGCCTCAACTAATTAAAAAAGTGCTAATTCACAATAATTGAAAGTGGGCGGCTGTTTTTTTTTTTTTTTTTACTCTTTTTTTAGACAAAGCAATCTATTTAGCAAACTTCAAAACCTGCGTTGATTTGCGTTAATTTTTCTAATCAACAATACACTAATTCAATTAATAAATTTAATTCTCAACAAATTTAATATTAAATTATTAAATTAAAAAATAAATTTCATAGTAAAAAACTTACCAAAAAAAAAACTGGAATCAAATTTAAAAGAAAAAAAAGGATGAAATTAAAAAATCAAAAACAATTTGAAAAAAAAATTAAAAGAATGGGGACTAAATCTAACATGGTCAAAATTTAAAGGAGGGTGAGATTGAAAATAAAATCCAATTTTAAGAATTTATTAAAATAAAAAAAAATAAGAATATGAAAAGGAGGGATAAAAGTGAAAGCAAATAAACTTGAAGGGCTCATATGGAAATTTGAGGGTGAAGAGTAGTTTTTTCGAGGGAAAGAAAAAGGAAAGGGGGAAAAAAAAAGTTGTCAGTGACTCACTGGACTTCACATAAGTACACGTGCTGCATAGAAAGAAAGAAGGGGTCGAATCAAAGTGGATGATATGATGAAAGTAGTTTTTCGCCATTGTAGTTAGTCACATGCATTGCTTGAAGGTGTTGGACGTATTAACAACTTTTTTTTCTACTAAAAATACAACATTTTCCCTAGAACCAAAGAACTATCATGGAAAACAACTTTGTAATTACCAATTAGCCCTTGAAACCAAGTTATTGAAAACTTAAATTAAAGCTTAGATTCTGAAATATAAAATGAGACTCTAGACCATAGCTTAATGTTTTTCTAGTTTCAAGGGCAATCAAATAATCATGTTGTACAAAAAAAAAGTAAAAAAACCAAGATGCCCTAAACAAATCTATAATAACAAATGAGTTAAGTGAAAAAACTATTATACTCTTGAAAGATAATTTCTATGTAGTTTTTTTAAGAATATTTTTATCAATTCACTATTGTAATCCATGGTAAATCAAGACTAATGTATAATATTTTTTGTCACACTATTTAGTTTTGTTATTATTTATGACGAATGTATCATGGGTAGTTGATTTATTTGTACAATCTATTTCACAACTCACTTATATTTATATAAAATATGCTTACCAAATATGTGTGGTTTTCCTCTTAATTTCATATCTATATTCAAAAATTCTTTTTCAAAATTTAAGATTATAGCAGCTATAGAATATTTTAGTCTCCAAATCTAGATTACTGTGTTTGCGTAGTGGATCAAATCAAACTTTTTTTAAACTGTTATAAAACAATATTCAAACATTAGTAACATATTTTCTAATAAAAAGTATAAAATTTTATAAGGGGTTGATATGATATAACCCGATCAAAATTGACCCGGTCTAAAACAATTAAAAATGACTCATTAGAAATATAGTTTGATTAAAAAAAAAAATTCAAAATAAACATCTTTTTATTCTAATACGGAGATGAACATATTGTTGTTTGACGTGATTCAACCGCCCAGAGTTAAGTTGTCAAATCCATGTATCTAGGCTAACGCATCAAATTCACGACTCGGGTCAAGAAATTATAATAAACTCATAGAAGAAACAAATTGAAACAGATTATGAAGCCCAAATCTCAATCAATCAAATATTGAAATATGAAAATTAAAGGAAAAAAAAAAGCAATTTTAAAAACAATAACCTAAAAAAAATGTCTAAGTCAATAAACTAAAACCGCTACTTGAGTCATGAGATTGAGATGATCCTATAAGAAAACGAAATAAAAAAGATTATGAAACTCAATTTTGTAATTTACGTCTTCAATATTGAAGCATGAAATTAAAAAACAAAATCACTTAATAAAATACAAAATCAGAATTAACCAATTCAAGTTTTCGTTAAAATTGTGACTTGGATTATAAGAATAAAATAATGCTATAGAAGTAATTTAAAATTAAAATTATGAAAATTAAATATCCACATAAATCCAAATATGTAAGGATAAAATTTAAAAAATAAGTTAAAAATAAAAAACTTTTTAAAAAAGCACATTATAGTAAAAAGTGCTTTTATAAAGTGGTGGACAACGAATCCATCTGTCTAGCTTTTAGTTTTTGTTAAATTAAATAAACGGTCTTAAAAAGAAAAAACAAGTGGAATTTGTTTTACACTGGAAAGTTAGTATATATTAAGAATATGTGCTGTAATTTTTTTCATAATTACTAAATCTTGATTCCGAATCTATTTAATGATTATAAATAACAAATTAATAAAATTAAACTAGAAAGAAAAAAAGATTATAACAGTTGCAAGGCCAACTTGCAAAATAACAGTCCTCGAGTGAATCTTTTTTGTTCGCCAATTTAAATCACCGATTTTCTGATCACATCACAAAGATTTGTTTTAAATTATAAATATTAAAATAAATAATTGAAATCATAGAAAGGTTACAAGAACATGCTGGAATAATTATCAACTCCTACCATGTATGGGACCACGGAACATGTTGCACATGCATTTATTTTGAGAGATATTCCACCGAAAAGATGACAAATCATCAAAAAAATCCTTCCGAATCTGATCCAGGCTTTGCAGCGCGCGTTCTCATAAATGGGCTGCGCCGCACCACACAGGGCTAACCCCATGAGGAGACAATTGGGCCACTCTTGCTTGCTCTCGTCAGCTCCAAAGAATCTTTTGGTGGCAAAAAATAAAAAAAAAATAAAAAATTCCGAGTGTTATCCATGTATTATTCAGGAATCAAGTCATATGGATAAAAGAATTGTCTAAAACGGAACTTGTAGGAAACTTTAGATAATCTATATTATTTATTCTTAAACTAATATTTTTATGCAGTCATATAATAGCAGGAGACAAGAAATGTAACATTGGCCGAAAGCGATTGAAACCAAGTTCGATGAAATAAAAAAAATTAAAAGAAACCCATGATTCTCTAAGCACGACCATTCTTATCAAAATACTAAATATTAAATCAATAAAAAATTTTTAAAAAATATTTTTATGAGTCCTCACTACGATAAAAATTTATCTATCCAATCATGAAGATTTGTTATCAGTTTCTGGATAAAATAACTTTATTGCTAATATAATTAGTAACTTAAATAAATTTGATTTACATCTTGTTAATTTTAAATTAAAAAAAAAATTAATTAAGTTGTATACATATTGTCCGGACCTCTCTCACTAATCGTGAATTTAAAAAAAAAATAGTAAAAAACATTTACGTGTGGAATTTGAATTCATTTTGGAAGGTAGAATAGTTTACGAAAGACGGACAGGGATTTTTTCCTAGCTAACTAATTCTCCGGGCGACAGACCTAATGTCTTGGACAATACTTTTATTGGCTATCGCATTGACAGCTTGAAAAGAAGTCATTTAGTGATATTTTTGTCATTTTCATTTAAAATTACAACGCTCAATTAGCTGTAGAGGCCCGATTTGGGCTGAGGTCAACCTGCTTTTGAATAATTTTGAATATTTTTTTTTATTTTTTTTTGTTTAAAAATTGAGTACGGGTTGTTGTACTTTTTGAACGTTTATGTGCTGATATCAAAATTGATTTTTAAAAAATGAAAAAACATTATTGGCATGCTTTTTCGCACGAAAAGCAACAGCACTCCACTCCTCCCAAAAACACCGCTCATAGCAATTTGTCTTTTCCAGAAGATTATCTGCATTACGAAGATTGCACTTGAAGATAATTAATACCCTAATGTCCACACCATAATTTTTTTATAGATTAAAAACTTTGTGTCATTAAAAATAAAAAATAAAATGATATTTGGTTCATGGGCTTTTTTTTTGTGTGTTTTATACTATTTGTAAAATAGAAAATACAATAAATTACCCCTTAAGAAGGAAAACCATTAAGTGCCACAGGGGCTTTTAACTCCTATTTTTAAATTTTTAAACGAATTTTTGGTTTCCGGTCTTTTGATTCTTATTCTTTTTTTTTAAAAAAAAATAAAAGCAAATAATCCATCCCTACTCTTTACAGACGATGTTGAACTATGCTACTGCTTTCACATGTCATGAGTTTGTGGCTTTTTTATTATTTTCTGAGAAAACAAACGAAAACAAGACGGCGATAGAGAGGTGAAAACCCAAATCTATAGATTAGTGCAGAGAGAATTACATGCGGTCCGGTTCATGGACATGTGCGGTGGTTAAAGACCGCCCATGACATAAGAACAAGAGACAGGATTGTGCAGAATGGTCGAAAGAATATCTCGCGCTTAAGTTGGATGTCGTGGCTCGCTGGCCCACCCACCACCCCATAGCCAACCATAGAAAAGCCGAGAGATCATTCAGATCCTAATGCAGAAAGTTGATGCAAAAAAAATCAATGCTAGTGCCTACTACAACTACTACCTATTTGTTTAAAAAACAAAAAGATACGTAGTTTTTTTGGACAGGTGTTTTTATATAACAGAAATTAGAAGTTATCAATTAAATAAATCTATAATTATCTGTGTAGGATTAAAATAATAAAAAAAGATCTGTTGACGATAACAAAAGCAAACTGAAACAAATCAAGATCTATATGTAGATCTAGATATTTAATTCACAATGCAAGATGTTACCCCATTGTGTTTAATGAACTGTGTTTGTAAAATTCAATTTTTATTAAAATAAACAATAATAGAATACATAACATGCGTGAAAAACCAATTGAATAAAATTTTAAAAAATACAAATAATTTTTAAAAAAAACTTTTATAAAAAAAGGCTAATAATCAAAATAAAAACAATTATAGAGGTGAGAATATTAATTAAACTAAATTTAAAAATGATTTTTAAGAAAGACCATAGTATAAAAATATATAATAAAATTAGAAATAAAACAATAGAAAATGGCATTGATAATACAGTTGCCGTAAACCTACCATTTTAAAAAAAATAGAAAAAAACCAAAAACTTGGCTTACAAGTCCCAAACCAGTTTAATAAGTGGCTCTATTTTAATTAAACAATGAAGTGAAAAGGTCAACAGTTTTAAAATTGACAAACTTTATATATAAAAAACCACAATACTTCGAAAAAAAAAAACCCTTCGACAAGTATGAAATTATAAAAAAAAAAAAAAAACACACCTGAGTCAACCTGTCTTGTTAACATGATAAACATATATCCCGTAATAAGAGGTTAGACCAACTAAGTTAATACAAGACTCGTTTGATCCCAGGATCATGAAATTAGATTAATTTGATGAAAAAATTGAAATAATTACCAAAGAAAAGTTTTTTTTTTTTAATAATGTCAGACCAATGAAATAAAAAATGAAAACACAAAAAAGACGTCGTATCCGTGTTAACTTTTTAAACCTCTATAAACTTCCGTTGTAAATTGATAGTTACTATGAATAAATATATAATCCCCCATGAGCTAAACTGCCCAACACAATCAAACACTGAAGAAATGAAATAGGGCGAACAAAAAAAAAAAAAAAAATGATTAAATCGCGGAAAACCAGACCGAAAAAATAACATGAAAAACAAACAACATGAAAAAAAACCAAGTTAAACCGATTTAAAAAATTTTCTACATAAAAAACCTCGGACGGTTCATTTATAAGCCTAAAACAAAAAAACAGAACCAAAACCGAATTCGGGAAAACACATCGAAAAAAACAAAGCCAAAAACCAGAAAAAACAGAAGCCAAACTGAAAAAAATCAAAAAGTGTCAAACCGGTTTGAAACAGTCTTTTGTGCTATAAAAAACCCAAATCAAATCTGAAACTGGCCGTTCGAACCGGTTTGCGTTCGGTTTCAGTTTTTGTTTTTTGAAAAAAAATATTCCGGTTTGGTTACTTTTTTTTATTTATAAAAAACCGAACCGAACCCGAAAATAGTCACCCCTAGAAGATAATAAAAAAAATAGAATTACATTATTAAAAAAAAATCTTAAAACATAAAAAATTGACGTTAATACGGAATAACGAATAAAGATGAAATAAAACATTAAAAAATACTAATAGATGGGCGCTACAATCGCCAACAAAAAAAAGTTTGATTGGAGAGATAAACCCGAAAAGAAAAATAACTTTAACATAAAAAAAAAACTTAAAAAGAATGAAGATAAAACACATTAATGCACCAGAAGAAACTTGATTAAAACTGAAAATTCAATACAATCTTTAATCAAAAAAATGAAAAAAAAAAAATTTAAAGATTCAAAAGATTAAAGATGATCAAATTAATAATATATAAAAAATTATAATGAAAGAATAAATTAAAAATTAATTTTTTTTTATAAAAAGGATTAAGAATAAAAAATTAAAACTAAAATTAAAATATAAAAAAAAAACAAAAAAACCACCATATATTTTTTAAAAATAAAAGGAAAAAAAACAACCACCGACATCACAGTCATAGCAATCTTCCGCCAGTATCATGCACCCTAGCCCCAGGAGGATTGTGGATGCGGCGTTTTTTGTAATAATAAACAGCGTTGAATATGATCGAAATGTGCACTTGTTCAATTTCCTATTGCAGTGATGCTCACTCAACGAAGACCTCACGTGAAATGAAAAGAGAGATTAAATAAATGCTTGGAATGCGGTGTAATTTATATTTTAAAAAAAATTAATATTTTTTATATGTTTTGAATTATTTTAATGTACTAATTTAAAAAAAATATATATTATTTTAATATATTTCAATATAAAAATACTTTAAAAACAATTATAATAAATACTTCCAAACACGTAATAATTATAAAAGCAAGAAAGCCAACACGAAAACAAACTATGCAGAGTTCGCCGGAGACAGGAATCAATTTAAAACGATCGATTGAGTATAAAAACAATGGCAAATCGGAGGACATCACAGATATTTGGTGCTCTCTGTTCACAAAAGTCAAACCATGTTCACTTGCCCCGAGCTCTATTCGCTTGTTCTGTTACAAATTAATTAAAAACTTTACTGCTATATAAAAATAGAAAATGATTTTCATTTAATCACATAAGTATTTGTCAGACAGGCTCGCCGTCAACACCCGTAAAATATTTTACTGAGGTTTTTTCAATTTTTACTGCCTCGTTCGCCTTAGATCTTCCTGACCGTCAATGTCGGCAACAAAAAGAAAAATGTTGTGGTCCACAGAGGGTTTAATTGTTTTTTTATTTAAAAATATATTAAAATAATATTTTTTTATTTTTAAATTAATATATTAAAATAATCTAAAAAATATATATAAAAAATTAAATTTATAATAAAAATATGGCGAACCGCGTTGCCAAGCAGTTTCAAGTAGGAGATTAGCAAATTAGATAAAAGAAAGAGGAATAATTTTCCTACAATAAGGTATATCCTAGCTTGACACGTGGCCATAGAAAGCAGGGCTCGGGCAAGTTAGGGTTTTGATCCAATGCGCACAATGCTAGCTCATGTGGACTCCTGGTGTGACCAAATAATAAATGAGTCAAAATCAACAAAAGTGAAATTTTTTTTCTTTGTTTGTATCTACATGCGGTGCGTTTAACAGTCAAGAATAAACTGATACAAGTAATGGAATAAAATATAAGATAAAAAGAGAATATTAAGGTTTTGTAATGGATATGATATTGATTGTTTTTTAAAATATTTTTTATATTAAAATAATATATTTTAAATTAATTTAAAGTAAAAAAATTAAATTTTTTATTTATGAGTGTGATTGTAGTTATTTTTCATGCTGAAATCCATTAAAATAATTTTTTTTATTTTTTAAAAATTATTTTTTAAAATCAGCTAATCAAAATAATTAAAATATAAAAAAAATTAATTTTTATTTTAAAAAAATAAATTTATTAAAAACATAGATTGGCCATGTTTCCGATCACAGTCTAAAACTCATTGTCACACGCCTCTTAATCATGTTTCAATGATTTCAATTATATTATAATAAAAAAACAAAGCCAAGGAGACAAATACTTCTCATCTATCATGGGATGGAACGAGGAAACATCGTCTCGTGAAATCACCTCTGTTTGCAGCTCCTTCCCAAAAGGTCAATTCATGCTTTTAAAAAGAATACTCATTGAGTTGTTTTTTTTCACACTAGGATGCTTGTAATTTCATTTCATGTGCAGGAGTCCAATTGTATATATCATGTATTTGAGTTTATTTTCATATATTAAAATTAACAGAAACTCTGGGAAATATTATTCTTCGACGCATTGTATATGTATGATCACTGGAGATTCATTGTGCCCATATGTTTTTTTTCCATTCTTTTTGTTTTTTTCTCTTTTATTTTTCCCTCTAAAGACCTAATTATGAAGATTGGGTCCCTCCCATTTTTAAATATAGACAAAAAATAAATTTTTGATTTAAAACTTATTTTTTTTTTAATTTTCGGTTCTTCACTTGAAAAAATATAGAAAAAGTTATAGATTTTGATTATATAAAAAAAAAAATCATTGTTTAAATCAATTTCATGCACCCAAAACGGTCAATCTTGATGTCAAAAAAATTTTATTTTACAAGGGGAATTCCATCTATGTATTTTTTTCACCCTTAAATTGCCTATAAAATATCTAAGCTCGAAAAGCTTTTTTGTTTCAAGTTGATTTGAGTTTTTATGGGTTGATTTTTTTTTTTTTTTTTGAGATAATGGATGTACTTATCAAGGTGTGTATTGGTGTTTTCTAGGTGATTTCAGCTGATTCTAGGTTGAAAATGAGTTTTTTTTTTTTTTTTAAAAAAAACACCTTCACTAGTTCCTGGTTGCCGTGGATGTCGAAATCTAGGGAAGAATAAGTGACACGTCACCTGTTAATTAAAAAAAAAAAAATAGAGATGGATGACAAAGTTGTACACCCTTTAAATAAAGAAAGAAAAACATTCAAGCACACGAGCTAAGGTTTTTTTTTAAGTCCATGCATGTTGGGCCATGTGTCTAAGTTTTTTGGGGTCCATTGATTTTTTTTTTTGTCATTTAGTTTTTTCTTCTAATTTCATCCTTTTAATTTTGGTTTTTATTGATTTTTTTTAATAACTTCTTATAATATTTTTTAAAGAATATTATTTAATTTTAGTGTGTGGCTTGTTTATATATATATATTATATATATATATATTCTAACCCTTTATGATTATTTTTTAAGAAATAAAAGTAAGAAATAAGATGAGGATTAAGAATAAGATAGTTTAAAAAAGAGTTAGTGATGAAATCAGGAAAACTTCACACATAAGTTAGTTTTCCATGATCTGTAAAGCTGGGCCAAGACTTATGAGCCAGGCTTCAGGTTTTGGACTTGAATATTCTTGAAAAAAAATAAGTTTATTTGTAGAATAAAGGTCTCTTTGATGCTTAAGTCAGTAATGATAGGAGAAAAATAATGTACAAAAAAATTTATGTCTTGCAATCTAAGACAAAGTCTTGTGATGTAGGAAAAATATCGAAGGTAAGACGTAATCTTGTAATGAATGAGAAAAGTGGGAGTGAGTTATATGGTTCAAGAGGTTTATCTCTTATTTATCTAGTGACTTGAAGTATTTATGGACCTTGTTTACATCGATTTTTTACCTGAAACATTGAGAGTAGTGTTGCAATTAATTAGTGGAAATGTTGGTGAACAAAATAGGTTATTGTGTTTGTTATTGTTAATAGTAAGATGATTGGTTAAATTCAATGATAATTTGGCGAGAAATTGTCATTGTTCGAGACAAAAGGTGTTTGAGTTACATAAAAAATAGTTTGTGTTTGCATTACTAACCATTGGCTAAAAAATATGGTACTATATAAAAGCTTGTATTTACAAAGAATCTGTCAAAATATATTTCAGTTAATAATAAAACAATATTACATGCATGTGCATTCTAATTCCTCAAAACTCAAAAAAGTTAAAAGAAAAAAAAATATGAGTGTATTTGGGTTAAGCTAGGAAATGTTTGTATACTAGCGTATCTGTTTAGGTCGAGATATAAATACGATGGGTGTTACCATTTGGGCACAACCTAAACAATAATAACAATTATTGTGGTTTAGGCTACATGACCCAAACAATAACAACAATTATTTTTATTTGGGCAAATAGCCCAAATGACAACAAATTAACATAATTTCCTTTTGGGTTTGAAACGTATTTTACATGCACCATCAGTTGCTCTTTTAATTTTTTTTTTTTTAAATATGTTTGGAAGACTTTAATAGCAAAAATGGGGGGGGGATACTTAAAGTGTCAATGTTTACCTCGATGACCATGCCTGCATAAAATTATTACCATTTATGGCTTTGAATGTTTGCCATTTTCTTTATGTTGTGAACCTACCCTTCTCATAATTTTATCAATGTTTTTGGAGAATGATCCCTGATTTTTTTTGCGATAACTGATTACAAGGACCTGAAAAGCAGTCATAGGGACTAAAAGAGAAGCAGTCATGATAAGTGATCATAAGGATCGAGAGACAAATGATTATAAAGACCTAAAGACAAACGGTCATGAAGACTTAAGAATGACCCCTCATCTTTTTAGAGATGTTAAAGATATATATGGGAGTTTTAATGAAGGTATGAAGATTTTTTTTTTATAAAGAAAGTTAGGAGATATGAACAAAAAATACTATTTTTTATTAAAAACCCAAAAGATAGAGACATACTAATGGGATATCCCGAGGATAATCTAATTTTGGGTAGTTCACCAAGTGTGCACACTTCTTTTCTTTCTTACTTTGGTTGTCTTTTTTTTTTCATAAACTGTTGGAGGTGATTTTTTGTAATAAATCTTTCTATCTCTCTTTTCAAGGCATGATATTCTTTGTTGTCATACCCATGATCATAATGAAAAAGGTAAAATTTATTAGGGTTTTTTGTAATTGCATTATTTTTCATAGGAGGTGAGTATTGCACATATTTTGTTACTTGATAGTGACTAACACCTTAGTTCATGTGGTGGTTAGAGATGTAGTCATGAGTTCTGAGAATGTGAATCGATTATGGTTATGCCCTTTAATGCTCTTGTCTGATGTTCTTGTAGAGGACTAATACTGTTGCGAAGACTTACTAGCAAGTGGAAACATGGGTGGCCTTATCTTGTCACGCTGACTTTTTCCACCATGCTGATATTTCACATTGTATGTTTGACATTACAGAGATTTTAGTCAGGTAAAATATATAATATTTCCTATAAATAACAATTATAAACTTCATTAATCAAAGCTTATATAGCAATGGGTTTAAGGATTTGTTCCACGTTGAGCATTTCCATGTTGAACCTTTAGAGATAAACTTTGGTGCTCCCATCTTACTTTTTTATGACAGTGAAGAGATTTATGGTGTTTTTTTTTTCTTTTTACTAGAATACTTATGTTGAAGTAAGAGATGAGTTTAGAGTTGAAATTACAAAAGTGGAGTATAAAGACAAACTCTATACTATGGTACCATGCTCGTGTAGATCCATGAAGCGTTGCTAGAAGAACTTTGCACATGATATCATTGTCTTGTGTGATAAGCTTTATGATGCTTTTATATCTTGTATGTGCTCATGAAGGTTTGTGAGTCCTTCACAATTTTCTAAGTTGACCCTTAAAGAGACAAGATCTTTGAAGAGTTGAGTGTGTAATATTTTCTGACAAAGTAAGGATTTCCTTATTTGGTGAAGGTTGTGTTCTTACTCATGAACTCATGAAGCTCATAGCTAGATATTTTTTTGGTGCGTGAGTAAGACTCAAATGGAGATCAATAATGACTGAATTTTCTAGAGAGTATCATGTGAGAATTATGCATGTAGTTTCTTCCAAGTAGAGGAGTGTAGGTGTTACTCATTTCTATGTCATTCTGTCATGCCTCTTCAAGGAACTGAAGTCATTGTTTCACATTTAGTAGTGCTTGTTTTTGTGTAGGAGGAAAAGTGTGAAGATGTAGTTGCATCATTGCAATAACATCATTAATCATCTGCACTTAACGAAAGAATTGTTGGAGACTTGAGGGGGTTGAAGTTTTTGTAATTTGGAGATCATTTATTCTCCTTTAGCTTGGAGTTTCATCAGTCATAAAAAAGTGTTTTTGGTGAAAAGATGTGAAACATGAAATGAACTAGTTTTTTATTTAGTTTTCCATAAATGATGCCATTAATGAAGTTAGAAAAAACTTCACATAAAAATCAATCTTTCACAATTTGAGAAGCTAGACCAAGAATTATGAGCTGTGTTTCCATGTTGAACTTTAGTATACATAAAAAAATAAGTCCATTGTAGAACAAGGGACTCTCCAATACTTAAATCAGTAATGACAAGAGAAAAATAATGTAAACGAATATTGTGTATTGCAACATAAAACAAAGTCTCGTGACGTAGGATAAAATGTTGAAGGTGAGACATGGTCTTTTAATGTAAGAGAAAAGTGAGAGTAAGTCTTATGACCTAAAATGCTTATCTTTTGTGTTATTTGGTGACTTGAGATATTTATAGATTTTATGAACTTAGGGAGTGGTGTTGTAATTAATCTCTAGAAATGCTAGTGAACACCATCCATTGTAGTGTTTAACATTGTCATTAGTGAGATGATTGGTGGAAGTCAATGACATATTGACAAGAAATTGCCATTGGTTGAGAAAGAGGCACTTGAGTTGTGTAGAAAATAGTTTGTGTTTTTACAGTTTACCATTAACTAAAAAATATGGTGCATGTATAACAGTTTATATTTGCAAAAAATCTGTTAGAAAATATTTTAGTTAATTATAAAAAAATATTATGTGTATTGATGGGCGGTGCCACATTCTAACTTCTCAAAACTCAAAAAAGCACCATAAAACTTGCTAAAGAAAAAAAGAGAGGATATATTTGGGTTAAGATTGTAATTTTTAATGTATCAATGTCATTATCTAGAGTGGAGCCCAAAAGGCATAAATGTTGCAATTTAGGCATGACCCAAATGACAATAACAATTATTGCAATTTGAGCTACATGTCAAGTAAATGACAACAAATTAACCTCTTTTTTTTTTTTTTTTTTTTTTTAATTTGAAAGCTATTTTATATGCATAGGGTAAAAAAAAATGAAAGTTCACCCTCAAAATGGTCGTGTAAAGTAAAAATTTAACATGAAAGAAAATGAAAAATTTTCTAATTTTACAGGTTATGCAAATTATGATATGAACTAATAATAGGTAAGTTGTCTAATTTTTGAGATGAAATTCAAAAAAATAAATTATCATTATTTTTATGTGTTTGATATTACGATACAAAATACTTTTTAAAAATATTTTAAAATAATTTTTTGTATTTTTAATATTAGTAATTTTAACCTATAAAAAAAAAAATACTAAAACAATATTAATTTAATATTATTTTGAAATAAAAAATATTTTTCAAATACAGAAAAAAGCAATAGCAGCATCCCTCACAAATACTCGTAATAATCGCGAAACTTTGAGCGCTCACGGACGGTACTTCAATTATTAACAAGACACGAAACGGAGCGTTATCTTATCTTCTATCATCTGAGCATAACAAAGCAGTGACTGACTGACACAAACGGTCGATCTTACTATATTATCCTACATGCAAAGTGCAGTGAATTCTTTCTCATTCAACAACATTGACGTGTCCTAAGCTGGAAATTACCTCACGACAAAGCACTGTCACCTCGTAAAACATCCACTCACTGACACTGACTCACCAAAGTAAGCAAAAAGCACCCAATAATCACCTCAGCAGCTGCTCTTGTTTTTAACTGGTAGGAGAGTTTTTCTTTTAATTTTAAAGCTGTCAAAATAATTTTTTTCTTAAGAAATTCAGAATGTTATGAAATTATACAAACTGGGCGTCAGTAACAGTACGTACAACAAAAACGATGGCAGCATGAGATGAAATGAAAATGAAGAAGAAAAAGTAGAAAGAGGAGGAGAAAGGCATCCTTTTCTTTTTGTGAATTTTGGTTATGGTGAGGGTGAGAGGGGGGCCCACCATTTTGTTGCTGTGGGATGGTACTGTAGCTGTTGTTGTCGTAGATGTCATCTTTCTCTCTCTTCCTCCCTCTATATCACATTTTTTCTTCATTCAGGTATTGGTAAGTAAAAGTAGCAAAGATAGTTGTTTACTTTTATCTTCCTATGTACCAAACCACACCTTACCATTTCCTCTCCTCTTCTGCGTCATCATCGTCATCACCCTAACTTCTCGCTCGCTTGTCTTCACTTCCCGGCAACAAGTTCGATCTGTTTTCCTTCTCTTCAGACAGGATTGTTAAGTTTCTTCCGGGCAAGTACAGTTTTTATTTTATTTTTTTTCTTACTTTCCTGTATATCATTGATTCAATTGAGGAAATCATAGAGCTTGAAGTGGGGTTGATGGTTTTTTGTTAAAAGGATTCTTGGAGGGAGAGGTAGCTGATTAAAGGGTAATCTGGTATGTGGGTTGCGGTTAATTGGAATCATGGGTGTGTGGGTGTGGTTTTTTTGTACTTTTGGGGAAGAAGTGAAGCTGATTAGGTTTAGTTTTCATTTAAAGCTTTCATCTCTTCTGGTTTAGTTCATCCGGGGTTTGCTGTTTTTTCTTTTTGGTTATCAGTGCTGGTTCAATTAGTGAAATTCTTGGATCCTTTTGGGTGTTTGGTATGGAGGCTAGATTTGGAGGGGAAGCTCATCATTTCTATGCTATGGGCCCAACTGATATGCGGGCAGTAGGGAAGAGAGGTTTAGAATGGGATTTGAATGATTGGAAATGGGATGGTGATCTTTTTATTGCTAGTCCTTTGAATCCGGTACCATCAACCAGCGTCAGTAGGCAATTTTCCCCTCTTGGGATTGGGACAGGAGTTCCGGCCACTGGGAATTCGTCCAATAGTTCATCCTCATGCTCCGATGAAGTGAATCTGGGAGTTGAGAAAGGAAAAAGGGAATTGGAGAAAAGGAGAAGGGTGGTTGTCATTGACGACGACAACTTGAATGATCAGGAAACTGGTGGTCTTAGTTTAAAGCTTGGTGGTCAGAGGGATGTGGGGAATTGGGAAGGAAGCAGCGGAAAGAAGACTAAACTGGTTGGGGGTGGCTTGAGCCGGGCGGTTTGTCAGGTGGAGGATTGCGGTGTTGATCTGAGCAATGCCAAAGACTATCACAGGCGACATAAGGTTTGTGAAATGCATTCCAAGGCTGGCAAAGCTCTCGTTGGAAACGTTATGCAGCGTTTCTGTCAGCAGTGCAGTAGGTATGCGTGTATAATAAGCTCATTGCTTAGATATTTATTGGTTTTTAACTGCCCTAGTAAAACAGGTACATATTGTGAACATAAATAGTAACATCATATGCATAATTTGGATGCCCAATTGGGGTGTGAAAAACATCAAATATAACTGTAGAAATAAAGGGTCTAAAACTATTTTCCTTTTCCATTTCCAGTTTTTTTTTTCTTTTTCAATAAAAAATTGAAAGACATGGTCATTTATTGAGAACGAAGACGTTTTTTCACTGGAACGGCTCAAAAGGAATACATTGCCATGTCTTTCAATTTTTCACTGAAAAGAGAAAAAAAACTGGAAATGGAAAAGGAAAATAGTTTTAGACCCTTTATTTCGCCATGTCTTTCACTGGAACAATAAGAAATACGTTGCCATTACAACTATGTTTCATAAAAAAAATCAAAACCATAATTTATAATAGACATCTTAATATTTTGTATTCTTGATAATTGAATTGTAGAATTTAATTTTATTTCATTCAAATTAAAAATTATCAATTTAAAGTTATATTGTTAACTAAAAAAAAAAAATCATTATATTAGATTTATAATAAAAATTTGGCAATAACTAATATGTAATGTAAAAAAATAATTTTAATCTTTGATATTGTTAAAAAGTGTTTGTATATAAAAATAAAAATATTGTATCGCTCATGTATTTTCTTCTTTTTGAAAAAACAATGAAAAAAAAAAAAAACTAGTAAAAAAAACTATGGAGAGCTTCTAAAATGTGTTTCCAAACTCAATATAAATTTTGGAAAATTGGAAAACTAGTTTTCCAATTTTTTGGATGGAGATTAATGCATTTGAACAGAAAGTCCCAATTTTCTTTTACCAACTCCAGTTTTCAAAAAAAATTGATTATTACTCATATATTTGGAGGGAAATTTCTTGGTTTGCAGTTCCTTATAGTCTGCCAAAAGTACTTAACTGATGCCTTGTCAACTTTTTTTGCAGGTTTCATGCCCTTCAAGAGTTTGATGAAGGGAAGAGAAGTTGTCGTAGACGTCTGGCTGGCCACAATAAAAGGAGAAGGAAGACTAATCCTGATACTGTTGGTAATGGAAGTTCGATGAATGATGATCAGAACAGTGGCTATCTGTTGATAAGTCTCTTGAGGATACTGTCAAACATGCATTGTAAGGATGGTTTTCCTAGTTGAACTTTTCAGAATTAATTCATTGAGGATTTCCTGTTTGCCCATTGATATTACCTTGATTTTCTGTTTTGTGCTACGGGCTTCATTTTCTACCTGGAAAACTTGGGCACCTTATATCATCTTGTTGTGTGAGTGACCTGTATTTGTTAGATAATGATTCTGTCATTTTTGAATTGCAGCCAATAGATCAGATGAAACAACTGATCAGGATCTGTTAACTCATCTTTTAAGGAGCCTTGCAAGCCATAGTGTTGAACATGGAGGAAGAAACATGTTTGGACCATTGCAGGAACCTCGAGATTTGAGCACATCATTTTGGAAATTCAGAGGTAGTCTCAGCTTTACTTTCAAATGGTGAAGGCCCTTCAAATTTAAAACAGCATCTGACAGTACCTGTGTCTGGAATGCCTCAGCAAGTTATGCCTGTGCATGATGCATATGGTGCAAATATACAGACCACATCTTCCTTGAAACCTAGCGTTCCAAACAACTTTGCAGTGTATTCAGAAGTACGAGAGAGTACAGTGGGGCAGGTCAAGATGAACAATTTTGATTTGAATGACATTTATGTTGACTCAGATGATGGCACTGAAGATATAGAGAGATCACCTGCTCCTGTGAATGCAAGGACTAGCTCCCTTGATTGCCCTTCATGGGTACAACAAGACTCCCATCAGTCAAGTCCTCCTCAGACCAGCAGAAATTCAGATTCAGCTTCCGCACAGTCACCTTCTAGTTCCAGTGGAGAAGATCAGGTATACTGTACTTGCATATTGTTTATCATTTCCCATCTAAACTCAATTTGTATAGCACCAAGAAGAATTTCTTGGTTGATCCCTAGCGTCCCTTTGGATGCTTATATTTATTCATATGTTCATATTATTCTGAGTAGCACGATTGTCCCAAAATAACAAGGCATTTCTTTTTTAGAGACTAGGTGAAATGTTGATTTCTTATATTTCTCCCTTGATTTACTTTTCAATCCGTGGATGGATCATCTGTTCTGTCTTTTGACTTATGAGTTGTATACGTATAATATTCATCAGTTACCTTATCCTTTTTTACCACTTCAGAGCCGCACAGATCGAATTGTTTTTAAATTATTTGGGAAAGAACCAAATGATTTTCCTCTTCTCCTGCGAGCCCAGGTACTTAAAATTTAATTTTTGTTTTGTGCTGCTGTTTGATGTTTTTTTACTTACAAATTATGATTATGTGAAATGTTTTGGTTCTCAGATTCTGGATTGGCTATCTCATAGTCCCACTGATATTGAAAGCTACATCAGGCCTGGTTGTATCATTCTGACCATTTATCTTCATCAGGCCGAGGCTGCGTGGGAGGAAGTAAGCTTTATAAACCCTGACCATTGTTATTGATCTAAACTTCTCCAGACAACTTTTGTGGCCTTATAGTGGAATTTTCCCTTGTATAGCTTTGCTGCGGCCTTGGCTCCAGTTTGAGCAGGCTTCTAGATGTATCAGAAGACACTTTCTGGAGAACTGGATGGATCTATATTAGGGTGCAACATCAAATAGCATTTGTTTATAATGGTCTGTTGCCCTTGAATTGTCTAAGTAATTCAGAAACTTAGAAGAATAGATTAGTAGTAAAAAGACTTGTATGAATGAAGTATTTTGAATTTTGTCTAGTGGTAACAAGACTTATAAATGAAATATTGTGAATTTTGTGTTGCAGGTCAGGTGGTTGTTGATACATCTTTGCCTCTCACAAGCAACAATTATAGCAAAATTTTAAGTGTCAAGCCAATTGCTATAACTGCATCTGAGAGAGCTGAATTTTTAATTAAGGGGGTCAACTTGTCTCGGCCTGCCACAAGGTAATGATTGTGGTTTTCACCTGATATAGAATTGTTAAAGTCTTGATTTCCTGTATTTTTGGTATTCTCTCTTTCATTGTGATGGTATTATGTGCTACTAAGCTACACTTTGTGCTCTCCACTTCTGTTTTTCAGATTACTCTGTGCAGTAGAAGGGAATTATATGGTTCAAGAAAATACGCAGGAGGTGATGGATGGTGTTGATAGCTTCAAAGGTCATGATGAGGTCCAATGTGTCAACTTTTCTTGCTCTATCCCCATGGTGACTGGAAGAGGATTCATTGAGGTGTTGTTGCCTTCTGTGTCTGATCTCAATCCTGTTCTTTTCTTATCCTTATCTTTGATAAATGCTAGTTTTGAATCTATAATTCGTTGAGGATTTGTTGGATACATGCTAGTTTAATTTGAATCTGTGATTTTATTTTCTCATTAACTATGAGTGTGTTTATTAAAGTGTGACCTTAATATGTGAACAGATAGGTTATTACAGTGCTTTGCATCTTTCTTTGTGAATTAGATATATCTGGATTGATTTAGGGCTGTCTTCATTACTATCTCAAAGAGATTGTGAATTACATATATCTGGGCTTGTTTGGAGCGAACTTCATTCCTATCTCAAGGAAAATTCTTTCTTGAAACTGTTATCTTAAATTAACCCTTAAGTTGAGTCAACACAATTCTTTAGTTTTTCAAGCGTTTGCATGCAGTTGCTGTGTGCTTTCATAGAATACTGATACTTTTTTGAGTATGCTTCTGTATGCTGAGTTCAATCTTTTCTCTATCCAGATTGAAGATCACGGTTTTAGCAGCAGTTTCTTTCCTTTCTTAGTTGCAGAGGAAGATGTATGTTCTGAGATCCGCATGCTTGAGGGTGTGTTGGAGACTGAAACAGATGCAGATTCTGAGGAAACCGAAAAAATGGAAGCCAAAAATCAAGCGATGAACTTTGTTCATGAAATGAGCTGGCTTCTTCACAGAAGCCAGTTGAAGTCCAGATTGGGCTGCTCGGATCCTAGTATGAATCTCTTCCCACTAAGAAGAATCAAGTGGCTCATGGAATTCTCCATGGACCATGAATGGTGTGCTGTTGTGGGGAAACTCTTGAACATTCTGCACAGCGGAATTGTTGGCAGTGGAGAGCACTCATCTTTGAATGTAGCATTATCAGAAATGGGCCTTCTTCACAGAGCTGTGAGGAGGAATTCTAGGTCTCTTGTGGAGCTCCTATTAAGATATGTTCCTGAGAAATTCGGGTCCAAAGACAAGGCACTAGTTGGTGGAAGCCATGAGAGCATTTTGTTTAGGCCAGATGTCACAGGCCCAGCTGGTTTGACACCTCTTCACATTGCAGCGGGTAAAGATGGTTCTGAAGATGTACTTGACACATTAACTGAAGATCCTGGAATGGTAGCCCCTTTTCTAATTAAATTAATTTCTGGATACTCTGAGGAGAGAATTTTCTTAATATTGCATTTATACTTGATGGCATGAATATTCACCACCACCAGTTTCACTCTCTGTGTCTCTTCAATCTGGATCACTGTTCATACTTATGTCGTGACAACAATAATCAGTTCTAGGAATTGGAATATGATAAATTTTTTTTTGATTGCATGATTTTGCAAACCTAATGTGATGTGTAGGATCTCGTTAGATGGAGAAGATAATCAGGAGCTGTTAGTTTAGCTATATTTTCCCCCACATTTTATTTGGTTCCCATAGTTTCCTTTTTAATTCAATTTAGTGATGATGTGTTGAAGAGTGACAATAGCCAATGTGTTGAAGTTAAATCTTGCTTCATTTGATTGTTTTATACTACCTTTTTGTGTGAACAAGTGTGGTAAATTTACTGCTCTTAGTCACAACTATGCTTTCTCTCAAAAAATAGTTGAAACGTAAGTTGAAAAATCTTGATACTAAAAAGAACAGAAATTTACTGAGGAGACTGCTTTTGTCACGCTGCAGCTACATGATCATCTCTGATCTCATAGCATACTAATAGCAGTGTAAAGCAGGCCTTTAATTTAGCTGCCTCTTTTCGTTATCATTCCACATCTCAGGCGTTATATTACCTTTCATTTTTCGTAGCTAGTGGATGGTTTTCCATTTCCCATAATGCCTTAATTTGTTGTTTCTATTCTTTTATTTTATGTCTGGACAGGAATCATTTTTTTTTTTTTTTTAAATCAGCAGTGAATAATAACATCTTGGAAAATTGAATCCAAAACTGCTTTTCAATCATTGTTATTTTCCTTAATTTTGTGTAAAGATCTGTGTGATACATTTCAGGTGGGCATTGAAGCATGGAAGAATGCTCGTGACAGCACAGGCTTCACACCTGAAGATTATGCTCGCTTGCGTGGCCACTACACATACATCCATCTTGTACAAAGGAAAATTAACAAGAGAAAAGCTGTTGGGGGCCAAGTTGTGCTTGACATCCCTAGCAATCTCTCAAACAGTAACGTTAATGAGAAACAAAATGAAGGATTGTCCAGTAGCTTTGAGATCGGACAAGCGGCATTGAGACCCACTCAGCTCAACTGCAAGCTTTGCAGTCAGAAGGTGGTTTATGGAATAGCCAGCAGGTCTCAGCTATACAGGCCTGCAATGCTCTCAATGGTGGCAATTGCTGCAGTTTGTGTCTGTGTGGCTCTTCTGTTCAAGAGTTGTCCTGAGGTTCTGTACGTGTTCCGACCCTTCAGGTGGGAAATGTTGGACTACGGGACAAGCTGAGGTGATCCATCGTTGCCCATTGCAATATTGACATGATAGGACGTGTTTATTATTTTGTATGCATTTATTTATAGACTGTAAAGTTGAGGTTTCCCGCATAACAATCAATCAATCTACTGGGACACGCTTCGGATTCAGTAATGTTAATTGACATAATTATCAGACATCAGCTGCATCGTTCAGCGGTAACATCTATAACCGGCGTGATTGTGTGTATTATATGATTTGAGAGAAATAATATAAATTATAATTTTAAATTTTATTTAACCGTTGAAGTTGAAATATTTTTTTAATATGATATTAAAATTTTGATAATTAAATGGTCATGAGTTTGAATCTTACTATTTTAATTTATTTGATAAAAAATTAAATACAAGGTAATATGAGTTTGTATAAATTTCAAGTTAAATAACTTTCACTTGAGGGGGTTAGAGAATAATAAAAAATATATGTTGGGATTTTATCTAATACTTTAAGCTATTGAGTTAATATAATTTTTTGACTATCATTATTTTATATGATATATTTAATTAAACAAGGGAAAAAATGTGAAATCTGAACTTGTTATTAATAAAGTTTTCAAGGACGGAAGCCAACAGTATACGAAAGAAGAGATGTTTTCGACTTACATGCGCAAGGCAACAAGAGTTAAATTCTATGGCTATCGAATTATAATTTGGTGCAATCTGTTGGCTTAATATTCACAGACTTCCCTTGAAGGTCATATTCTAACAAGAAGTTCATTTGCGCAAGGTTTTCGCAGATTGATACATCTGATTTAGTAGAGGCAAAGGCCAAGCACACAAGATCATCTGAAATTTGAACGATTCACATCTGCACCAGTGAAATGTGCAGTGATTACAGGAACCTTGAGATTACTGTAGTAAAGGCTCAGGAATCCACTTAGGTCTTCAGCACGCTGTCCCTCAACTTGATTGTTTGCTGCTTTTGATAGCTCATTCAAGACATCTTCTGGTTCTATTGTCAAAGTTGTACCTGAATCAGTGATGATGTTTCCAGTTCCACTACGAGTTCCCGAAGAAGAACCACTAAATTGTATTCTCTCTTCTCCAACACCCACGGCTTCAAGAGTTGGATAGTAGAAGGTATCATCAGTTAACAATGGGGTAGATTTAACTCCATGACATGAAACAACAGCGAGGCTGCCGAAGTTTAGTTTGCTCGATTTTCCAGCCTGGGAGGAAAAAGGCACCAGACAGTAGGAGAATTTTCTACCGACTGAAGAACCCATTTGAGAAATAAGAGACAGTTAAGTGAACCACCTCCAAGGCCAACGATACTCGAAGCTTGCTCATTTAAGGGACAATTATTTTTGTGTCCACAACCAATGATAGTTTTAAGGAAACGCACTGGACGACCTGAAGTTGTATGACAGTATAGAGACACGGAAGAAACAAATAAATAGACCAGTAAAATGAATTGTTGTTATTGTGACTGAAAGTATATATTTTTTTATTGATGAAATCACTTTTTTATAAAAGAGTTTTGATAAAAAACTTCAAAAAAATAATGACAAGATTTTAAAAGAAAAAGAGCTGTTCTATAACAACTTTATTTGCAACTAACATCCTAACAAATTGGAGCTAATCTTGACTGTTAGCATGGAAGATCTCTTCTTCAACAGCAAATGAGACAACCATCAACACTCCTCCTTGCATCTTTTGGTGCAAATGCCTATCTTGTTCCTTAAAGTTTCAAACCTCGTTTTTGACAATGGCTTGGTTAACATATCAGCAAGCTGGTCTTCTGTCTTGCAATAAATCAGTTGTAATTCTTTATTTTTCTGAACTTCTCTAAGAAAATAATACTTGAGCTTGAAATGCTTTGTTTTGCCATGGAAGATTGCATTGTTAGATATTGTAATTGTAACATGATTATCAACATTAACCTTAGTGGCTTTCTTTTGCTCCATGTCAAAATCTGCTAAGATTTTTCTAAGCCATAAGACTTGATTTGTAGCTGTATTAGCTGCAACATACTCTGTTTTTACCATTGATTAAGCAATAATTTCTTGTTTTTTGGAACACCAGGAGAAAATTCCTGATCCAAAACTAAAACAATATCCAGAGGTGCTCTTCATGTCATCCCAACTGCCAGCCCAATCACTGTATGCATATCCTTGGAGTTCAAAATTTTTATTACAACTAAACTGAATGCCATAGCTTAGTGTACCTTTGATATATCTCACAACTCTTTTTCGTAGCCTTGAAGTGAACTTCACTTACACAATGCATGAACCTCGATAACAAGCTTAAAACATGCATGATATCAGGTCTTGTAGCTGTGAGGTACATCAGACATCCAATCAAGTTTCTGTAAATTGCTTCATCTACTTTATCAGCTCCATCTTCTTTACAAAATTTTTCTTTCACGTTCATGGATGTAGTCATTGATTTGCATTCTTCCATTTTGAATTTCTTCAGAATCTATTTGGTATATTTATGTTGATAAATAAAGATTCCATGCTGGTTTTGTTGCAGTTCCACACCAAGAAAATAAGACATTTCACCGAGGTCTGTCATTTCAAAGACCTTCATCATGTCCGCTTTGAATTTGTCTATCATGCTTAGATTGTTTCCTGTAATAAAAAGATCATCCACATAAAGTGAAACCATAATGTAATCAGAGTTTGAATTTCTGATGTGTAAGGTTGATTCACTCAAACTTTTCTTAAAGTCAAGTTTGAGTAAATGCTCATCAATCTTGCTATACCAGACTCTTGGAGTTTGTTTCAATCCATATAAAGCTTTCTTCAATAAGTAAACCTTTTCTTCTTCACCTCCCACAACAAATCCTTTAGGCTGTTCCACGAAAATCTCCTCCTATAGATAACCATTGAAGAATGCAAACTTCACATCAAGTTGAAATATTTTCCAACCTTTTTGAGCTGCAACTGCTAGTAGCATTCTTATATTGTTTAGGCGTGCAACTGGTGCAAAGGTCTTTGAAAAATCTACACCAAAAGTCTGTGTATAACCTTTAACCACCAATCTGGCTTTGTGTTTGTTTATAGTGCCATCAACATTCAACTTTGTTATGTAAACCCATTTTACTCCAATAGGTTTTTTGTGTTTCGGCATGTCCACCAATTCCCATGTTTGATTCTTCTCAATCATCCTCAACTCTTTTTTCATTGTATCAATCCATTTTGGATCATTTTTAGCTTCTTCAAATTCTGCAGGTTCTAACACAACTACATTGCAGCTTTGATAAATGTCTATAAGCAATTTAGTTCCTCTAATTGGTGCTTCATCAATGACATTGATATCTTGCACAATCCCCTTACCTGCACTTTTTTCTGCATATTTGAAGTTCCACTTTTCGGTTTTAATGAACTTATATCTCTGCTAACGATCACCTTTTCTGTTTGAGGTTGGAAAGCTATATAGCCTTTTGTAACATTGTTGTAGTCGACAAAGATGCCAACTTTAGCCTTTCTATCAAGTTTATCTCTTCTTACCTATGTAACATAAGTGAAACATAAACAATAAAAAATCTTTAAATTCTGGAATGTAGGTTTACAACCGTGCCAAGCTTTATATGAAGTCTTGTTTTGTAATGCTCTTGTTGGCAGCCTATTCAACAAGAAAATTGTAGTGTTCATTGCCTCTGCCCAAAACTTCATGAGTAAATCTTTCTCAAATAACAAACACCTTTCCATCTCTATGATTGTTTTGTTTTTTTGTTCACTTACATCATTTTGCCAAGGAGTGTAAGGTGTAGTATATTGATGTTCAATCCCTGCATCATAACAAAACTTGGCAAACTTGTTTGATGTGTATTCGGTGCCATTATCAGATCTTACAACCTGAATTCTGTGACCACTTTGATTTTCAATCCAATTTTTAAAATTGAGAAAAACACTTGCTAACTCAGTCTTAAACTTTAGAAAATAGACCCAGCACATTTAGAAGGAAATAATGTAAAAAGCATTGTGTAAAAGACATGGAGCTAGAAAACACACTTAACAGGGAAAATGATAGGGGTAGAAAACACATTATTTGGTAGGTGAGGGTTGGAAAATGCACATCAAAGAAAGGGATAGAGCTTAAAGATGCATTATTTACAAAGTAAGAGTTTAAAAGTACACCCAAAAGAAAAAAATAATAAGGCTAGAAAGTGTATTATTTAAAGCATGAGCATTATAAAACGCATTCAAAAGGAAAGAGATAGGGCTATAAAATGCATTATCTAGTAGGTGAGGACTAGAAAGCAAACTCAGAAGAAAAGAGATAAGGCTAGAAAGCGCGCTATCTGGTAGGTGAGGGCTAGAAAGTGTACTTAGAAGGAAACAAAAGATAAGGCTAGAAAGTACACTATCTGATATGTGAGGGCTAAAAAGCACACTCAAAAGAAAATAAATAGGGCTAGAAAGTGCACTATTTGGTATGTGAGGGTTAAAAAGCGCACTCAGAAGAAAATAGGTAGGGCTAGAAAGTGCATTATCTAGTATGTGTGGGCTAAAAAGCTCATTTAGAAGAAAATATATAGAGCTAAAAAGAGCACTATCTGGCAAGTGAGGGCTCAAAGGTGCAATATCTAATTGAGAGCTTTTTTAGGCTTGAAACCTTGCTGGGTTGTTTTTGTTGAAGCCTTGTTAGACCATTTTTTTCAAAACTTTGCTCGGTTTTTAATAACTGGAGCTTTGCTAGTTTTTCTTTTCTTTTGCTAGAGTATTGCCAAACTCTTTCTTTATCAAAACCTTGCTGGGTTTGTAATCATTAGAGCCTTGCAGGGCTTAGAACCTTGTTGGGTTCATTTTACTCGATTTTTTCTTTGTCAAAATCTTGTTGGGTTTTTAATCATTGGGAGCCTTGCTGAGCTTAGAATCTTGCTGGGTCTTTTTTATTGAAGACTTTTTCTTGCTAAACCTTGTTGGGCTTTAGAACTTTGTCGTATTCCTTCTTTGTTGAAACTTTATTAGGCTTCAAAAATCAAATTGAGCCTTGTTAGCATTGTTTTGAAACCCGGCCCGGCCTGGGACCCGGTCGGGTCTAAGTAAAAAACAACTAGGGATTTGGCTTGGTGGAACCCGGTTGACTCGGCGGGTCAACCCAAAACCCTGTTGGCCCGGGTAAATCCAGCTGAGACCCGGTCTTATTTATTTTTTTAATATATATGCGAGAAATGATTTCGTTTTGGCATTTTATATTTAAAAGGCCAAAATGTGAAGAACTAAAGACAGAACAAGCAGAAGACCTAATTAAAGAAAACCTAATTATAGAAATCTCGAAAGCTCTTTCAAGGTACATTGAAATCGTCGACAATATTATCAGGATACAAGCTGAAAAATTTCAACAAGGGAGTGAGCTAACTCGAGTAAGGCTCAAAGAAACGAACCTGCCAGATTTAATTCTTTTTTTGGAAGAACTTTACGCTTCTAACAGATCTTAAAGAAGATGTTGAAGCAGTGCAGATTAATGGGGGGTAGCTGGCCTTGAAGCTAAGTTATAACAACTTATGGATTTGAGGAGGGTAAACCAAGAATTGCTGGTTCAGACCGAGGAACTTTTGCAAAAGGAAGCAACGAAAGATGCCTAATTTAGAAGTCAATTTGAGACTCGGTGGACTAGGCCCCAATTCAACACTTTGACAGAGAACTTGTAGGATAGATTAAATAGGTTTGCATCCAACTTAAAGCAAGGGTAAATCTTGATCGCCGACTGGTATGTCTTTTGAACTATATTTGTTATTTGTCTGTGTAACATAATTTTTTTTTAACATGTACCGGTTTTACTCTTGCTATGACTTATGGTTTATTGGGTATCAATAATGCTCCCATTGTTATTTATGCAAATGGTTGCATTCATGTACTTAATTTGGTGGGAAATCAATCATTTGAATAATAAAGCCATATGTATCAACAACATTCATTGCTTGTTACCTTTTCTTGATTTTTCTTGTACTGAAAAACTTGGTCATGATCTTTGAAGAATAGATATGCTATATTCTATGGAGGAATCTTATTTCTGTTTTGCTCTCATAAGATAGAATTTGCACTTCCAACTTTAGCTAGGCTGATAATGTCTTTGGATGCTAATGAAGATGCTATAGTGAGGGCCTTGAAGCAAAGCTTAGTATGTATCTTCTTTCTAAACCTTTTGTTTTTCAAAATAATTTGGTGTTGCATTGTTGAGTTGATGTTTCCTTTTCCCTGATGACTCAACCTTGCCTCTCTAATAATGAAAATAAGTAGAAAAATGAATTGAATGCTTTTCTGTTGCTGTATCTTCTTTCTTTAGTTGTTTTTCTTATATACTCATTCATAGCTTATGTTATGCATAAAACAACCCATCTGACCTGTGACTCGATCATTAGACCGGGTCGACCACCGGATTGGGTTTAAAAACTATGCTTGTCAGGCTCAGAACCCTGCTGGGTTCATATTTATTGAAGTTTTGCCACACTTCACTGGGGATTCTTTCTTATACAATTCCTGTGTAAAAAATTGTACAATATTTTAAAATGTTATGCATGCATTTTTACCTAGTTTTGAAATATAGGTCATCCTTCTTGCAAATCATCTTTTGCTTTACAACTCACCCTAATGATAACATGAAGCTTTATTGGCCATGACATTCTAGGCTGACTTTCAAAAATCCTTTCTGTTAAAAAACTAGTGTTCTTGAAATACATGATTCTTTAAAAATTAAACCATTAATAGGGATTTGCATAGAAAAACATTAAACACCAAACAACCATTAATCAAGATAATGCCTTTTATTACTCAATACAATTTTAATTTATTCAATATATGATTCTTTGAAAACTTAAACCATTTAAGTCTTTCATGTTCTCAATCCATGATATTTTAGTACTTTATTAATATAGTCAAGGAGTTGCGCGAAGAATTTCACAAGTGTATCTTTTGGCATTGTAAGTCTTCAACCAAATATTCCACTATTCCTCTCTTGGCATTGATTCTTTTATTAAAACATGTTTTTCTTCGATTAAAGCTTGTTTAACAGAGGAGAACCCATTAGCCTAATAATCAAGATGTGTCATTAGCTTGACCTATTGTTGGCATTGCTTTTGGAGCATTTCATTTATTTGTTTCAGCTCCCCTGTTCCATCCTGAGCTTTCTACCATTTTTTTTTTATTAAATGTAAGAAGTATATAGATCAAAAATGTTTTGCAAGACAAGCTTGCGGTACAGGCTGGAAACCAGCAGAACAACTGGATATAAATCCAGGCAAAGGGAACAAACTCCCTTAAACAGACCATAGCAAGACAAGCTTGCAGTACAGAAAGTAATACAACGCAAAAGGAACAGACTCCCTCGTATGACAATCCAAAGGGAACGGACTCCTTTGAATACAGGAAAATATACATAAACATGGACAACCCCCATGTAGGCAAAGTCGAAATATCAAAGCTGCACAAGTGCTGCGGTTGTAGGCCATAAGAACAATTGCCTCTTTGAGAAGCGCAACACACAGCCTGTATAGAACAGAAGACTAGCAAACGCCAGTAGAAGCCAACAGCTAAAGAACAGCACCAACCCAAAGCTAAGCCATCACGTGGTAGGAACCCCATGCAACTACTGAAGAAACAGAAGAGCTAGCCAATCATGAGACATGCAAACCATGCAAAACCATGCAAAGATTCCAGCAGCCCCTAATAGTGAACACAGCTCCCACGAGAGATATAACGAAAGAAGCCTAACCAAAGCTGCCATCACCTTAGCAGCAGTGGAGATGAGCTTTATCAACCAACCGGCTAACAAACCGGCTATCCTTAGCTCCAGCAAACCAGTCCTGCACTAGTAAGTAGCAACAACGAACCAGCAACCTTGTGGGGAGAGAGCCTCACCCAACCTATTAGGGTTTATAACAACTATCTAGAGAGGCTAGCTTGCTGAATTAGACAGTATCACTTCAAGAACAAGAATGCCAACAACATTTTATCCATCAACAAGAACAAGTAAAAGACAAGGTCCATTGAGCATACCAGTTGTTCCGGAACAACAACAGATATCAAAGTAAGGAGTCAACAAAGAGACCCACTGCTTCAGTACAGTGACAGGCAGGAAGGCAGATCATTTAGGGAGAGAGCCTCACCCAAACAGATATCTGGATCAAGCAACACAAGGATAATGAACCAATCGCATATCATTATCAGAAGACCAAACCGCCACCACAATGTGAGGTAGTCTCCTTAGGAGCCCAAGGGAAGGGCAACCAAAACAGTCCTGCAGAAAACCAATAAAGGACAAGGAGGCATATAGTCTGTATTTTGGGGAGAGACCCTCACCCATCAGACAAAGCCTCAGCAGACAAGAAAACCTGCACCTATTTAAGTCCCATACGATATCCACATCAGACCCAGTTTGATATGCACACACCAACCAGCCCTACTATCAAGGAAGCCCGGGCCAACCAGCCAGAATCATAGACCAGCTGTTCCAGTACAGCAGTAGGCACGAAGACAAAGCATTTGGGGAGAGAGCCTTACCCAAGCAAAGTTCTGTACCAAGCATACAATAATGAACCTTCTGCACATCATTACTGGAAGACCCAACCCAGCACCACAATGTCAACCTGATTGATACTTAGACAATCTCCATCCCGCATTCTCCACTGAGAAGGGAACAAAAGAAGGAAAGATCCCCCAATTTCCTTCAATCGAACCATTATGCTCGCAGAGCTGCAATAGAGAACGCTACAACAGTAGCCCAGGAATTCGGGGAGAGAGCCTCACCCAAATTGATGGAGTCCATGGTATCAACATAGATAGCATAGCGGGGGTAGTCTTCACTGGAGCCCAAGAAAAGGGCAGCCAAAATAGACCTGCAGAAGACCAATATGGAACAAGAGGCATATAGCCACTATGGGGAGAGACCCTCACCCATCCAGACAAAGTCTCAGCAGGTTGAACTATGCTATGCAGAATCACAATAATGATCTGCAGGTATGAACAAGATTCAACAATGCTTCACAGTAGGAGCAAAATCAAGCACCATGAGGATAAAGCCTCATGTGTAATCAGCAGGCAAAGAGATCCTTTGCATTAACTTCGAGAGGCCTTCCAATGAACCCAAAGTTGCAGTAGCTAAAGAATACCTAAATCAATTGGGGAAAGAGCCTCACCCTACCATAATAGAGTAGTGAACCATCCACACATCAACGTTATCCAGCCAAGTCTACATCATATTATTGATTGATTTTAGAACATCTCCATTCAGTATTATCCACTTAGTAGTGAGCTGAAGAAAGAAAGATCCCCCCATTTTCTTCAAACAGAACACCATGTTAGCAGAGCTGCAACACTACACTTTTGTCATTTCTTTTGCTTATGTTAGCAGAGCTTTCTACCATTTCTTTATCATTCTACACTTTTGTCCTTTCTTTTGCTTATGTAAATGGTTGAACTTGGCTTGCAATTCCTGAAAGGCTTTTTGTTGCTATTATAACTGGGATGAAATAACCATTTTTTTTCCACACCATGATCAAAGTATGCTTCTAGTTGGCTAAAAGGTCTCAGTTAAATCTGATGTTGCTGGATTAACTTTAAAAGTAACTATACTCTTAAAAACATCAACAACTTCAAGGTTGATCATACCTTTTACCGATGGGAAAAGAATTAGACTATGGATTCCCAAAGCTAAAATTCTCAAACAAATCTCATTCTTTTAATCATGCAATCTCTTCTTGAATATAGGTTACAATGTGTTCCACAACCAGCCTTCACTGAAACCCCATTTGGTTATCTTTTCATCTACCATTCTTCGATCAATTTTAGTCAACCAAGCATAATTTTATAAAGCTTGGTTTTTTGGCCTATGGAAGCACACCGAGTTTGATTTTAGATAGTCTAAGAGAGAATTATATTCTTCAAAGGTGGGAGTCATGTTTACAGTGTTAAAGGTGAAATACCTGTATTTCGGTATCTAAAACCCTTTCAAAACTTGGAAACACGAGTGTTACACCAAAATCTTAAACAATTAAGCAATGTCTTCATATTGTTTTTGGAATTCAATATGATCTTGTGAGGAAAACATCTTCGAACAATCTAGCAACCGGAGGACATTCAACATTCTTTCTTCAAGCTTCATATGGTATGATAACTTGGACTCAAATCCTATTGGCAATCAATTATCAGTGAGGTAACTTGACCTCTTAACCTTATACAATCCAAATATGAGAATAATTCCACGATACCCCACTTATAGGGTGAGTCCCAAGCTAAGAAAAATTCCAAGTGAGCATCACTAGACATAAATTACACCAGCCACGTGAAACTCCTTTTTTAATCCTAAATGGGACGAGCTTGGATCTATAGTTTTTTTTTATTATTGGTTTTCACTGAAGTGTGTGAAGAATTTAAATAAATAGCACACGCACCTACCCACCCACACACATACATACAATTAATCAGGTGAAAATAAATATGACAATTTAATAACATAAACATAAATAAACAATATGAATAACTATTCCAAAAATAATTAGGAGTCCAAAGGAAATAATTACAAGGAAAACTACACAGACAAAAAATAGCAACAATAAATAAATAAAATATAAGAGAATAAATACAAACAATCAGGCTCAACCCTAAGGTTCTTAGTTGATTTGCTATGCTGTCACACAATGACAATGGTGTGACTCTTCAAAATTAAATAGAATATATTTAAGAAATGAAGTCGTCACTTGGTAAATAAAAATCACTAAAAATCCTAAAAATTAATATTGATTTCAGAATCTTGAGTAAGAGATTAGTTATATCCAAGAGAAGATCGACACTACCCTTGCTATTTTTTTTTTTGATGAAAAATCATCTTTACTATGTATTTCTCTCTTAAATCTATCATTTTTAATTGTCATGAATTATTCTAATTATTTTTTTAGTTTATCTTTATAAATTTTTTTTATATCAACCCCTAAAAATAAATAGGAGACTTGTCCATCTATCTTTTAGAAAAACAAGTCTTAGCCAAAACATTGTTAATTTAGCAAAAATCACGACGAAAACTAGTTAACATAATTTTACATTATTAAGCTTACGTCAGTCCATAAATTAAGAGACACGTAAAATAAACTTAAACTTAAATTTGACAATGTCATGATTAAATTTATTGTCTAGTTATTAAAATTATTTTAAAAGCACATGGAGTCTACATCAATTTCTACAATTAAAAAATGTTTAAAATTAATTGTTTCTAAAATGAGTGTTGAATTTAGATTAACATATTATTGAATTTTGTCCCATTTATCATGGTTAGTTTCAAAATGAATCTGAAAGACATCACTCTTACTCAATGAACCTTGGTATACTCAACCCAAATTATTGTATCTCATCCGAAGAATACACGAGGAATAAGTTCATGTACAATTTTATAGGAGAGCCTGAGGTCTTAAAATTGAAAATCGAAGTTGAATATTAGTGGCTGGCAACCATCTTTACCTTTTTTGGAAGTTCAGTTTTGCTATGGTAATTGCGAAAGCGAGTGCAAAGAAAACTGGAAAAGCAAGAAGAACAATGGCCACAACACCTAAATCATCATGTTTATACCCAAAATAACTTCGTAAGAAGGAACTGATTGATTTTCGCTCTCCATAAGCTGTGATTTCCTCTTCTATATCACCGTACTGTGAAGTAAGAAGGCCTTTCAAGGACCATGCAGTTGGACAAATCCAATAGCCCCAAGCCCACCATCTAGGCATTATCTGCAAGATACATGTATTTGGGTGAGAGATATTGAACATTACTTTCAGGATAAAAAAAGAAACATCTGCTGCAACAAATACAAATTTATAGTTACCAATAGTGTTGTGAAGGCAAAAAAAAAAAAAAAAAAAACAGAAGGCTGGGGAGTTCCTGGTTTACACATTAAGACAACAACTGTCTTGACAAAGAAAGTGAAGCATTAGAATTAGTGTATATACTCAGAATGGTTATTGTGCAGCTTGAAGATGGTGGTGCTAGTTGAACTTATCCAAGACTAGTTAATTCGGGTGATGATCAATTATGTAGCTGGCTTACCGGTTCCGGTACAAGGAAGCCTGAGAACAAATTCGTCGTGGTATAAACGAAACTAGCCCATATTGAAGCCATTTGGACATTTGGGGTCAATGAGACAAGCAGCAATCCCAGGTAATTGAAATAGAGCAATGAGCAGAACATTGAGTAGAAGTACCAAAATACTTTGTAAGCTGACCAGTAGAAATTTATTGCTGGATATGTAATTATCAGAAACAGCAAAGCTTGGAGCAATATATATGGAATTTCTACAACCACCTGCACTTTCGTAACAACAAGTTTATGTTAGAGTTTGCAAGTTCTAAAATCTTATATTGACTGATTTCATGGACGTTAATGCTAAATCTTTCTGGTACTATCTTCGGACCTGTGCAGATGAGTACGCCCACGAAGAGTACATTCCAGCAAACCTTTCCCGGTATACAATGGTGCGTTCAGTGGCTACAAATGGCATAACAGACGAGCAGTTGGCTATTCCGGCGAACTGAATAAAGATGAAAATAGATCCCAGTATGTTGAAGAAGTCCTGTTCATCATTTCTTCGGAACAAGGAGCGTAATCACTAGTTAGCATTTTCTATGGGATATTCAAGCATTAACATTGCTGATAAATTCGACTGTAGAGAGCTTACATTTTCTGTCCTTTTTGCCAAAGAAGTGCTCCGAATATCAAAGAAGACACGATGATAAATATCAACCGAACCAAGTTATATTTTGGACTTCTCCAGTAGGACATTTCTTGTTTCCAAAGACACGCCTTAAATTGTTTCCATGCATTTTGTGGAAATCGGGTGGAGAAATGCAATTCCTTCGAACCCTGTTCTGGAAGGCCCAGTCTAGCAACTAGCTCTTCATTTTTCCTACATCAAGCAAAAACATATGACTTGCCCGATACTTCTTTTGTTTCTGTTTCAAATGACAACGAAACTTTTGTCAAACATGCAACACTTGCAATCTACATAGTGCTCCACCCGTTCATATATATATATATATATATATATAGTTAAGCTTACTGGAAGAGATGGGAGTCTCTGTAGAGATTTGCAAAATCTAAACCAAGTCGAGCTTCCATGGAAGAACCGGTAACCTCTAACATCCATGTTGCAGGGTTGTAATTTTCTTTGATTTTGGGAACTCCAGGAATGCCCTGCATGCAAATATGTACGCAAAGGAGTAAATAATAAACGAATAAGATAGGCAAAGTAGGTTGGTCTCCAAAATTCTTTGACAGATATTGCTCATACATAGAAACATATTTACCTACAGAACTACACTTATATAGACATGAATATCAGTTCTTCAACTCTATTTCTGTTAATTTGTTCTTTAACGAAGAATTGAAAGAACTAGAATGCCAGGGAAAACACATAACAGACAATGAACCTGGAAGTCAATCATTGCATGTGCATGGATGCTTACCTCAAAATACTCAATAAGCTTACTTGAATTCTGACCCAGCTCTCCAGAATATATTATTTGTCCTCCTCGTTTCATCAAAATGAGCTGCAAGAATTATTATTTTTGATAAATTAAAGGACCATAAGTAATATCAAGAAATTTAATTAGTCTTGCACTGACAGTTCCTAATTAACCACTTAGAGTGCAAATAAATTTTACTTCTGATTGATCACACATTTTATGCTTAATCGTTTGCATGTGACCCATAATCAATGGCTTTTCTCACCCTGCAAGAAATCAGGCAGCTCACTGAAGTTTTCAGATTGCTAAGATTCGTTTTTGATATTGCTTACTGCATATTTTCATGTGTACATGTTCAATTACCTCATCAAATGCCTCAAAAACATCAATACTTGGCTGGTGAATTGTGCACACAACTGTCCTGTTTGTATTAACAATGTTCTTTGCAACTCGCATGACGATTGCAGCTGCTCTGGCATCCAGACCAGAGGTGGGCTCATCCATGAATATTACAGATGGATTAGAAACAAGTTCTACGGCAATAGTTAGCCGTTTTCGCTGCTCGGTCGATATACCACTAACACCAGGGATGCCAACTAATTCATCTCTGATTTCACCGAGCTCAATCATCTCAATAACTTCTGCTACAAATTCCTGCAGAAAGAAATGATGATAATGCGTATTTATGTGTGTATGCTACTACCAAATGCTAATGTGAGAAGAACCCCTGAACACGCACTAGAGATGGTCTCACAACAAAACACTTAATATCTAAAGATCAATTATTTTCTGTTAATGAGAACACTGATCTTGTCACTGTTTATTCTATATATTTTTCAATTTGAGCTTAAGACTTCAACTGGTTTTCTCAGGCTGGAATCTTGTGTTCAGCTACAGAAAATGTCATTAATTGACAATCGAACAACACTAGTAGTTCAAATTAGGCATCTTACAGATCTTGTCCTTTTGTCAATCTGAGCTGGCAACCGCAACCAAGCTGAGTACATTACTGACTCTTCTACTGTAATCTGTGGAGAATGAATATCTGTTTGTTCACAATAACCAGATATTCTAGCATACGTCTTTTGGGCTTTAGGGTACCCTCCAATTCTTATCTCGCCTTCAATAATGCCACCAGTTTTTCTTCCAGAAAGAACATCCATTAGTGTGGTTTTTCCAGCTCCACTAACACCCATCAATGCCGTAAGAATCCCAGGTCTGAAGGCACCAGTGATATCATGAAGAAGCTGCAGCCTTTTTTGTGGAAGACCTTGCTTTCTTAATATCTGAGTGACACATGCATGGAAATCAATAAGCATCAACTATAACTACCAGCCAAGGAAGTCCAGTGTTGATGAGTTATACTTACCTTAGGAGTGTCGACAAAATATTGCACATTCTGAAAGGATATTGTTATGGGCTCGCAAGGCAAAATCATTTCTGCAAAACAGATGAAATCACTATGGATATAGCAGTAAAATAGAAAAAAGAGAGTTCATCTGTTTTGTTTGTTGATTAATATCCATCATTTTCAAGGAATATCAAATAAATGGCAACAGCAAATAATTATTACTGATTTTCTCTATTTCTGCGGCAGGTTTTGGTGTTTCAGCGCGAGGAAAGTCGATCAAATCTTGTTTTCTCTTTAGAATATTGGAGAGCCTTTCTTGAGAAATTATGGTCCGAGATCTCCGAGGGGCTGCAAATTTCAAGTTTATATAGATGAGCATGAGGAATCAATTTGTTATCCATCCGCATGATAATATGAAACTTACCTTTTGAATAACTGAGGGCGCAGGTGAATCCAATGTTGAAAATTATCCAGAATCCAATTAATGCTCCTAAAGGTATCCAATAGAAGTATTCATTGAAGTACAGTCCCCGGCTTTCGAGAATTTGCTGACCTAATGTAATATTGGAAGATGAAACCTGCAAGAGACAATTAGCAGTGAACAACCACCGCAACAAGTATTTATCGAGAATTTAACCAAAGTAGAAGTCGGATTTCACCTTTTGCCACCTCGGAGCAAGGAATTCGTTTAAAGATACACCGATTTCCGCATATGCCAGTGGAGAGAGCCAAAAGCCCCACCTCAACCAAGAAGGTAAAGAAGCTGCAGCAAAGAAAGCGTTTGATTTAAATGGCTAATTTATGCAAACCTTGTGCTAAAAGTCACCAAAGGGCTTACGTTGTCGAATTACAAATCCACCAAATAGAAATGTGATTAATATAATGAAAAGAGCGAATGTTGATGCAATCGATGGATTCCGAACTATGGAAGCAATCAGACGGAACATTGATACAGACGCTTGATGAACAAGGAACAGAAGAAAGAAGTGGTAGAAAAACCTGAGAGTCATTGAAAACAACTAGAGTTAGAAAAGAATATAGTTTTCATAATAGAAATGACATTTGTCTGCAACAAAACACCTTTCTGGTTCAGGACTGAAACCAATAACGTAATAGGTAAGAGCTGTCCAAAGAAATGCATCTAGCAATGAAGACGGAATCTTTAAAATGGCAGCTGGAACAGAATAAGCCCACGCAGGATAAAAGTAGAAATCCCTTTGCTTGTAGAAAACTTCTATTCTTTGTATAGTCAATGACAATTCCGTAATCCCATTGCACATTAATCTAATTAGAGCATAAAAACAAGGAACCCATGTATAGGTCGCCGTCAACCATGTCAATATTCATTCGACTACGTATGAACACTGTCATTGTAATTAATGCAGTGACCACGAGCTGCATGAAGAAAAACCCAATAACAACCTGCTGATTAGTTAAGAGTGTCAGGTAAAAATATGTTGATGATCCAGTCACAATTAGTCATTACCTGTACTGATTTGAATACATGAAGAGACAAGTTTCGCTTCATAAGCAGCCATTCTCTATCCATACAAGCTTTGAATAGTTCCCATTTTCTCAAGGAGTAGATGCTGAATGACAGAGCATTTTTATGACTTTCAGATTTCTGTAAAGGCCTGGAGAGCTCCCCTTCTAGCTTCTGTCCACATGAAATTCATGGAAATTCTTTTACAAGCATATCGATAGAAACATAACTATGAGGTTGCTGTTTATGATACCAGTACTGTCCTTGATCCCTTTCAGAAACTACCTGCGGATAAGTCAAAAAAATGTCCCGCTGGAAAAGCATTTTGGGGCAAATGTTCTTGTAATGTGAAATGAGTTAAGCAAGGTTACATACTTCTTGGAGGAAGTCAGCAATGCCCTTACGTGGTGGGCACCTAAAACCACAATGTTCAAAGAACTCCAGAACGTTGTCTCGAGGCCCATGGTATACTATCTCTCCCTCTGCCATCAAAATAATGTCGTCGAAGAGATCATAGGTCTCGGGAGCTGGCTGAAGAAGTGAAACCAACATGGTTGATTTTGTTATGTGTGCCAATTGTTGCATGCACCTAACAATCTGGAAGGTGGTTGAGCTGTCTAAGCCATTGGATATTTCGTCCATAAAGAGAGCTTTTGTTGGACCAATTATCATTTCCCCTGGCAGAAGAGAGTAACAGAGATTTTAATATCCGAAGAAATGGATTTCCTGTAACACCTAGCTCTAGTGCTCTACAAATCTCCAGCAGAGGCTTTTTTCTTTTTATTATTTCTATAAATAGAGGATCGTCAATGTTCTTAAACACAATTAGCAGCAAGGTTCCTCAACAAGTATTAATTATTTAAACTTTGCAATTCACACAACCTGTTGTTAGCCTTTTCTTTTGACCACCTGAAATTCCTCTCCTCATTGCATCTCCCACCATTGTATCAGCACATATGTCCAGTCCAAGGATCTGTAATGCCACAAAGAATAGAATCCGTAGTCAATCGAGAGGATAGGAGCTTTCGCCTTGAAACTTCCTTTGTTGTATAGAGAATCACCTTCAAGATATAGTCCGTCTGGAGAGTCCTTTTCAATCCTTCAACTGAAGTTGCCTGTTCGAAGAGATTGTCAGCTGAGATTGCTACCAGAAAGTAGGAACCAAGCTTCCTCAAATATGAGATCATGATAAGGAGTTAGTTTGTTTCTTAAGTTAGCTCTTACCTTCATGTAGGTATCTATATCCGGTTCTGGGACAATACCAGCTTCCTTCTCCCTTCTACTGATTTCTTTCATGATATCTTCAGCAGTAAACAGCTGTAGTATCAGTTTAAGTCTCTAAGATATGTTTTCCATTACAAGATGTGGAGCAAACCTACCTGCTCTGCCCCCAATGCCTTGACAACGAGCAGAAAAGTCGAGGGTTTCCCTCACAGTCATTTCAGAAATGTGCTGGTCATATTGGCTTATGTAAACTGATGTCTTCTGAGGAACAAACTCATTGAGTTTGTAACCATTATATGAAATTTCCCCCTCGACCTAAACATGGAAATCAGTTATTGTTCTATATCATATGTATAAACAATTTGTGATTTCATCATTATTTTCGTTCATAATTTCCCAGTTCATTCTCATAGTAGGTGACAGTTTTACAGAGATGGTTCATATTGTTGTTTTATGGCATGGATTTTTATGCACAAGTAAGAGACCTTCAAGGACTGGTCAAGCTTCGCTGTAAGTGCCTGTAATAAAGTGGTCTTCCCACAACCTGGAGGACCAAGCAAGAGAGTCATCCTGCACGGAAAGTGAGTTCATGTATGAACTCCCATAAATATTAATCATAAGATAGCTGCTCCTCGTTGCAGAAATTAGTACTGATCAAAACCGTTGGAAAAACGTCATGGACAGATGCATTATTATGTGTTGCACCTTGAGGGCTTGATGATGCCGTTGACATTTTTGAGAATTTTTAATCTTGTTTCGTACCGACTTGCATCCCGTAATATTTGCAATACCCTGTCGATAGAAATTATTTCTTTCATTATCAGAACCAGAACATGCAAGCGAGAGGAAAAAAAACAAAAACCAAGTCAAACCCAATAAATTAATGTATAGTGCATGGTGGACTCGAAGTTTCAATTTTTATTTTTCATCCACTGCACTCTTGCCGCTCCTGTCATCTTATGGCAAACTCAGTCAAGTTATATTTCTCCTTAAAAACGAAGTGTTTGAGCAGTGACTCTCTAATGCTGAAAGATTAGCTGATGCTAAACAGAGAAGAAGAAGGAATTAAAGATACTTGCCCCAAATGCAGTTTTGAGGGTGTTCCAAAGAGAAGGAAGGGGCTTTCCATGAACAACTTCATATTCCACCTCCACAGACAAATTCCGATATCTCACTTCCACAGTTGGCAATTCCAGACCCACCCTGAAGAGTAAACACCGATCAGTACTGACAAAGATACATGCACAGAAACATCCATGGATGTATCGTTTCCATTTTCCAAATAAATAATCAGTAGCTCTCTCGAGCTTTAAGGTTGTAAATCTTGAAGAAGCACTGCAGTGCTATTCAGTGAATGCTATCACTTATGTTTCCGCCTCCTGCGCGCAGGAACAGTATATAGTAAATTCCAATTTTTCCCTTGAGCATATTTATTAACTATTTTTAAATTTTATTTTCTCAATATAGCTCCTTTCTTTCATGTCGTCTGCGAAAGTGGAACTTTATATAAAGATATGGGGCTATAGAAGATAGATCGATGGTAAGTTACTGCTATCAGAAACTAATTGCTGGGTGTCTTACTGAGGTTAAAGAGTGGATGGTGAGATTTCATAGGTTGGATTAAGAAATCTTGAGAGATGTATGAAACCTGCAGGGTGATAGAACAGAATCGTTATGTTGTCTTCGGTGATCTGTGGAGAGTTTATGAGCTTACAACGTCAGGTGTGACGAGCTCACCTCTTATATAATATATAAGACACATGGCCTCATGGTTTTGTCCCACGGAAAAGACACTTGACGAGTTTAAGGCTTTTTAACCAATCATGTAACTCCAAGACACCTCCACAGTGACATGTAACACATCAGTGCAAGCAATTTGTGGAAGCTCAAAATAATTTTATTTAGCCTTATGCTGGAACTAAGGGACACTGCAAGTGACAATCAGAATACGCCATCACAGCAGAAGCATAGTACTGCGCCCTCTCATTTTGTTCTTAAGAAATCTCCCCTGAAAAACTTACGTTATGGATTGATTTTATTTTTACTATTGTAGATATGAGAGATATCATCAATATTGCCCTTTCAGGACCCTACTTTCAGCTTCGTTCAGCAGCAGACTAACAAATTAGCTCATTATCCAGCTTACATGCTTCAGGGAACCAAGAGATTGTCTTTTCTAGACCCTATTTAATGCTTAATATATTCTTTCATGAAATCCGATTTATACCTCGAAAAGGAAACATAAGAAAAAAAAAACAGATGGTTCATCGCGAGTTGCATGTAAAGATAAAAAGAAAAGGAGAAGGAAAATGATTCCGATTCTTTGTTTCATACCCTAATTAATGCACATAATCGATGTTCATACGTATAAGAAATCAAAGAATAGAATAGAAGGGCAGGCAAGGTTCTTACTTCTCTATTCTTTCTTTGAACTTGCTTAACAGCCTGCAATTATCTTCCTCGATCTTCTTTATAAGTTTGTCGACGAAAAACATGGCGTTCAAGAGCTTCAAGCTTGGTAACATCAACCACCCTCCTGCCTTTCCTCTCCTTCGCCATCTTCCTTTCTGTCAAACAATGAAAGCCGAAGCCGTCTAAAAGTGGGAAGTCTTTCAATGGCTGCCCACTGTAGCTCCATTTCATCTTCGTTTTCTTCCAGCTGGATAAGGATGTTGCATCACAATTAGCTGTAGCTCCACTAACGAAGCTTTGGTGCATGGTTATGAAATGATGTCATGATGCTTTTCTCTGTCGAACTCTTCCAACTCCATCCTCAGGGAATCTGTTTTATGATCGTTACGTGTTGACGGGAGCTGCCATTTGTACGTTAAGTGTGCTCAGAACCTGAGGAGCAAGCGTTCACGTGTAGATCAAATATATATGTAGATCAAATATATATTTTAGCATAAAAAATACTTTAAAAAATAACTGTTTTTTGCTTAAATGATAACTAATATCTTTTGGCTTACGTATGATGGTAATTAGCTCTTAATTAAAAGAAAAAGTCCTATTTATTATCAAGGAAAAAAAAATTAAAGAATAAAGTCACTAATTTGTATTGGCCGACTTAATTTCAACATCGTGTGATTGGCCGCTGGCTAATTCATTTTAAAATTAGGGGCTCAGTTGAGTTGCGTTCTTTTTTTATTCAAGCCCCATCAGATTCCCTCCCTACTGCTTTTCTGGTTATGGGAAGATGCTCTTTGGATGGCTTCATTTATTAACTTTAAATCTAAAATCTTAATCTTACGATTTTGTTTAACTAGAATTTAAATTTTTATTTTTAATTTGATTAACCTGAAATCTTAATTTAATGAATCACTTTAATTAAAACTTTCTAAAAATACATTCATTAAATTCAAAATATTTTAATTACAAAATTGATGTTTAATACTTTCCCATCATGAAATTTGAATATTTTAATATTGTTCAATGGCAAATACATGATTGAATTGAAGGTGGGTGGCCTATCATTGGCTCATGTGTGATGATATATTCTTGGGAGAGATTATCTATTACTTTTTTTATTTAAAACTATTATGATTGAGTTATTTATTAATCTAATATTTCAAAAGATAAATATATCAATTTTTTTTTTATCAAAAACATTTTAATTATAGGATTGAATCATATATATCTAATATTTCCCAATATTTTAATATTTTAATATTTTTGGATGGCAAATATTATCTTTTTAACAGCATTAAAGGCTTAATGGAACTTCCATATCATTCAAAATGGAAGTTTAATATCTTTTGTATGATCAGTTCTATATATTATTATTTTTCAAAATAATTATTGCAAAATAACTGATATAATAAATATCTTATTGAACCTTTTCTCTCTCTCGGTTTCTTGGCACATAATATGAAGTTTTATGGCCAATTTTAAATTTACTTGGACTTGCACGAATTTAATTTGGTTTCTAGTACTTTAATTATATATAGTAACTTGGATCTTATTAATTCATTCGACTTTAATTGCAAATTTATATGCTTAGCAGGGCTGTACGTCACAATATTATTATAATTTAATTGCATTTGACTTTAGATCTTTTAATATGATTCGATAAAGAAATACGTAGATTAATTAAACATAGAGTAATATACAAGAATTTTGCCTCCTCCATAGACCAGAGAGTAACTCTTTTTAATATAATAGAAAATATATAGAACAAGAACAAGAAAACATATTGGCTACGCCACAAGTCAAATTTTTTAATATAACAGTAAAATTTTCTACTTGCAACCATAATTCAACGGTGTGTATTTTTTTTTTTAAAAAAAAAAAAACCCTTAATTTTGCTTAACTATTATCTTTGGCCTTACGTATGATGAGGTAATTGGCTATTCTAAGATTCGAATCTAATAATGGTATTTATCTATAACTAAAATATTTATCTTCAGCTTTACCCATCTGAAATTCTAATTTGATGATTATTTTTTATCAAAATTAAAATATTTTCCTTCTAGAAGAAATTGTATTCTTACAACTATTTTCTGTGCAACTTTTTTCTAGTAGCAGCGTCCTATTTTTTTTTTTTTTGATAATTCATATTTTTTAATTTAGTTAATCTAAAATTTCAAATTGTTCAAAGATATCTTGATTGAATCCCAAAATACTTTGATTGCAGGATTGATATCTAATACTTTTTGATCACGTGGTTTGAACACATTTGATACTCTTCAATACCGAATACAAGATTGTATTGAAGGTGGGTGGCCTATCATTGGGCTCATGTGTGATGAATATATATTAAAACTATCATGATTAAGTTATTAATCCAATATTTCAAAGATAAATATATCACTATCTTCGTACCAAAAACTAAAACAAGAAATTATAGCTTAGTGTTACATGAAAAAAGTTTGACTGAAAACTTTTATAATAAATATGAATAACGATATTTTAGATAGCAAATATTATTATTTTTACAGTTTTAAAAGCTTAATGGAACTTCCATATCATTCAAATGGGAGTTTAATATCTTTTGTGTGATCAGTTCTATTATTATTTTTCAAAATAATTGTTGCAAAATAACTGAGACAATAAGTTTCTTTCTTTTGTGTGAACAATTCTATTATTATTTACCTTTTCCAATTCTGTACATAAATCCATGTTCTTAGTCATTGGAAATGCCTTGTGTTGGGTTGGGCCTTCTTGTTGTTACCTCCTCATCTTGTTGCAAACCAGAACGAAGGAGCTGCAATTGCCACCATTTGATTCCACTTTCGGTTTTAGGTCCGTCGTGGGAATCTCCATATGGTCCCACCCCACTACCGGAGATAAAATATAACTACTTAAACCATGTTTGTTTCTTGAAAAGTAGTTTTTGAGAAATTATTTTTTAAATTTTTTTATGTTTGTTTGTCATTAGAAAATTTGATCAACGAAAAACATTTTCCAGTCAACGGAAAATACTTTTTAGTCAACGAAAAACACTTTATAGTCAATTTCAGTCAAAGAAAAATTTGACTTGGTTTTCAGGAAAGTTGTTTTTCCCTTTAGCTGTGTTTGTTTTCCGGAAAGTGGTTTCTGGGAAATCACTTTCCAAACTTTCTTGTGTTTTTATTTGCCAATAGGAAAGTTGATCAATGGAAAACACCTTTCCAGTAAAAGGAAAATTTGGCTTTTGGTTTTCAGGAGAGTGTTTTCCTAAAAACATTTGGAGGGAAAAACACTTTCTGGAAGGTTGTGAAAAAATTTAGAAATGTCATTTTTGCTGATTATATTAATTTAATTTCAAACTTATTGCATATATAATTTGTTTTGAATATTTATTTTTCAATTTATCTCTTAAAATTTTATTTTTATATTAACTTTGGTTCCTTCATTTTTATATTGCTACTTTGTTTTCCTTATCATATTTTTTATTGAAATTTTTTATCTATATCAAATTTGATATTCTCATCTTTGATTGTATACTTACTTTTATTTTGAAATAATTTATGAATCGTTGATTATTATTATTTTAAATTTCTTCTATCTTATCATTTTTTTTTTTTTTTTTTAGATTGATCTCTATTATTCTATTTTTATTTGAGTAATTTATGAAATTATATATTTTATTTTCCAATTTCATTCCATTCACTTTTAAATTTGAAGATTTGTTTCTCATTATTTTCAAAAACTTGAGAAAATAAAATATTATAAGTTAATATTTTCCAGCTCTCATTTCCATGACAAACCAAAACACTGGAAAGTTTTTCCAAACTCATTTTCATTACCATACCAAATATTATAAAAAAATACTTTTAAAAACAAAAAACTACTTTCCAGCAAACAAACGCGACCCTTAAATATCTCAAAATACAAAGACAAACACAGAGAAAGCAACTCCTCCCGATGTTATCTTCACTTTCTAAACACTCCTAGGATGCTTTTTGATGTAATTTTAAAATATATCATTCGTTCCAAACGAATTTTTAATAAACTTATGTTATTTTAAAAGTCACAAGTACATATTACTATCATGTCGTCTGCATTTTAATTATTATATTCTAGACCATAACCAAACCTCACCACCACCGCAATAATCAAAACAACAAAAAATACAACTCCAATTAAATATACACTTCGCAAAACAAGATTTCGATTGATTAATTAATACTTTAAAGAGTTGATAAAATATTAGGTTTGAATAACTATACTATTGTTCATTCATAAATTTAAAATGTTGATTAAAAACAACTTAACGCAGGCTTTGAAAGAGAGATTCATTTTACTTGAAAAACTTGTCTTGAAAGAATAATCTCAAGAATTATATTTTTTAGGATTGAGGTTCTCATATTATAGGAATTCTATAAGCCCTCTCAAGTCACTTTCCTTTGCCCTTGACATCTATTTATTTATTAAATTTTTATTTATTAGAAAGCTTGGTCATATAAAGACATCCTTAAATAATATCTTTTTCATGTGTTAAACTTTTTATTGGTAGTTATTTATACGGAAAACGTTTACCCATTTACAGGAGCTCCCACTCAAGTTATGTCTGATAAGCATTTACAATTACTATTACTTAGTTTATATATAATCGGTTAGTGCTTATTATCATAATTTAACTTGAATTAACACTAAGATTTTTATCATATAAAATTTTGTTAATTTTTAGATACGACAACAACAACAAAAATATGTATATTTATGAATAATTAAATTATCAACTTAAGATATATATATATTAACCTAATTCATAATTTAACCTTAATCAGTACTAAACTAATTTTAAATCTATTTTGTTAATTTCACAATCAACAACAAACCTAAAAACAATAAGATTAATTTAGGAAAATAACATAAGTAATATCAAAATTAACAACTTAGATGAGAGGAAATATTCACTCTAAATAATGTAATGTAATAATTAGGATGACCAATAATAATTTTATTGGCCAAAAAAATAAAATTGTACGGGCAGAAGGAGAGAAGACGAATGACCACAGCCAAACAAAGCTTGAGAGAGAAATGGATGAGTGTTGTGCTATATGTGGTCGGAGGGTTCTAGGTTTAAAATTTGAATAAACTTATAAATATCATCTAAATGTAAAAAATGTGTTTATCTTTAATTATTTTGAATTCGTGATATTTTACAATTTTTAAAAAAAAAAAATGAGCTAAAAAAGAGGAAACTCCGTGATTATGTTTGCAACCTTTGGAACCGATAATTATCCAGGAGTTTTTTTTATGAATCATAGCAGCTCGAGACAAGAAGGTTTTTTTTTTTTTATTTACGTGGATGTCCAGGCCAGCTTAGTGACGCACCACAACTTAATCTCATGGGTCACTAACATTCCTGCACACAAACCAATGAGCTGTAAGGCACCCTGTGACAAGTGTGCACGTGAGGTTTGAACCAGATGCAAAGGAAGGAACAAGTCTTTCAGACCGCTGAGATCAAGGACCTCAAGTGCCAAGAAGGTTTTTATATTTATTAGTAGTTGAATAATTCTTGATGGAGACCTTAATTATCAGAAAATGCTACCTTCGCAGATATTGTACAAACCGGACTTGGAAAACCACACTAATCATGAGTTTACTAAATATTATAGTAAGAAGTACCAAGATAATTTGATATTTGGTGGCAAAGTTCAATTCAAGAAGATAGCAAGGACTTCTATGGAATTGGCAAGTTGTTCAGATTCTGGTAACCATAACATCTGTTCCCATGACATTTGTTGCCTTGGACTCTTTTATTTGAGAACAGATGTGTTCTAAATTTTATAGTTCATGGAAGGAAACAATACCGGTTATTACTTTTATTATTCGGTTTCCACGATAAACATACTACATAAAAACCAAAAAAAAAACTGATTTAAAAAAACTTAAAAAATT
>NC_133285.1:11379550-11395891 GCF_005239225.2 Populus alba | reverse complement strand
TATTTTCATGGGCGACCTGCCCAAACATAAAAGTAAAGAGTGGTCTCATTGTAATGGGTGACCTACCCAGATGGAAAAAAATATGAAGAATTGGATGGCGAGGGCTTAAAGGCACACTCGAAAAGAGTGTAGGGTTAGGAAAAAACGCACTACCAAAGGAGTTGAGGGCTCAAAGGCGCACTCAAAGGGAGGTAGGGTTAGAAAACGCACTACCCAAGGGATGAGGGCTCAAAGGCGCACTCAAAATGGAGGTGAGGGCTCAAAGGCACACTCAAACGGAGGTGAGGGCTCAATGGCGCACTCAAACGGAGGTAGGGTTAGAAAACGCACTACCAAAGGGATGAGGGCTCAAAGGCGCGCTCAAAATGAAGGCGAGGGCTCAAAGGCGCACTCAAACGGAGGTAAGGTTAGAAAACGCACTACCAAAGGGATGAGGGCTCAAAGGCGCACTCAAAATGGAGGTGAGGGCTCAAAGGCGCACTCAAATGGAGGTGAGGGCTCAAAGGCACACTCAAACGGAGGTAGGGTTAGAAAACGCACTACCAAAGGGATGAGGGCTCAAAGGCTCACTCAAAATGGAGGTGAGGGCTTAAAGGCGCACTCAAAAGGAGTTGAGGGCTCAAAGGCACACTAAAAAAAGGAGGTGAGGGCTCAAAGGCGCACTCAAGATGGAGTTGAGGGCTCAAAGGCGCACTAAAAATGGAGGTAGGGTTAGAAAACGCACTACCTAAGGGATGAGGGCTCAAAGGCGCACTCAAAATGGAGGTGAGGGCTCAAAGGCGCACTCAAAAGGAGTGGAGGGCTCAAAGGCGCACAAAAAAGGAGGTGAGGGCTCAAAGGCGCACTCAAGATGGAGTTGAGGGCTCAAAGGCGCACTCAAAATGGAGGTAGGGTTAGAAAACGCACTACCTAAGGGATGAGGGCTCAAAGGCGCACTCAAAAGGCGGTGAGGGCTCAAAGGCGCACTCAAAGGGAGTTGAGGGCTCAAAGGCGCACTAAAAATGGAGGTAGGGTTAGAAAACGCACTACCTAAGGGATGAGGGCTCAAAGGCGCACTCAAAGGGAGGTAGGGTTATAAAACGCACTACCCAAAAGTTGATGTTGAAACAATGATTGTCAATGTTGAAAAGCAAATGCATTATGATTGATATGCATGTATACTTACCTGAGAAATATAGGCCCCCATTTCTTCATGGTGTCTTTTTTTCTCTCAAAAGTTGTAATGTTGGTAGTAAACTTCGATAGCTTTTCCACTTCTGCTTACTCGGGTTACACAATGTGATCTTGACCTCTTGGAAGGGTTTGATGTCATCATACATCTTTGTCCTTCACCCTTGATCTCAAGAGTTGCCAATTTTGCCCGACATTTTCCTTAGAAAAGGAATCATGGAGACAGCCCTACCATGTGTGTTTGATTGCCCCCCAGCTTGATCATGCCCCCCAAGTGTTCAACTTTGGTTTAGTTTGGGGTGAGGATATGTGAAAGTAAGTTTGGGGGTTTTTTTGTACAATGAAATGTTTTCATGCAAAATTTTTGAAACTTCCAAGTTATTCCAATCACAAAAATGATTTTGATATTGGTTCAAAATAAACTTGTTCTCAAAAATTCAAGTGATTCCTATGGACAGGTTTCTTGAAGTGATGAAAGCTTTTTGCTTTTGGTTTAAAGATGAAGTGACATCTGGTTGGTCACAAAAGGTTTAAATGTCAATTTGAGGGTTATTGAGAACCGAAATAATTCAAAGCATTTATTTTATTTGCATGAATAATGATTTGACTTGCACATGAAAGCACTACCTACTAATCTAGATTGCTTGCCTTTGATCAGAAAGGGCTTTATCAGGTATGTAATATAGGCTTTGGCTATTGGTTACGAAGAAAAGGATATGTTGCAGGCTCAAAAGGTGTTTAAGGGATTTCACGACTAGGGATCAATTGTGCTTGTTTCCTGACCTTTTGTCTTTTGGAATTGTTTGTTTTTCAAAATGATTTATCCTGCCCCCCAATGTCGGTTTTGGGCTTTGTTTTTGTTTGGTTGAGCACAATCATATCAGTTGTTTGTATGAGAAGCTCAAATCTTTTAGATCCTTTAGATCTTCTTCTTTTCTTTTCTTAACCAATCACTACTTCATTTAGATGATAATGAAAGAGTAAACATTACATGATCAATTCCAGCAGCCATCTTCACTGCTTTGTCTGGATGGTAAAAACAAAAAACTCTCTTATTTTGCCCCCCAGTGTGGGGTGTGATCCTAGTCAAGGTTATTTCCAAAAAACATTACTAGGCTCAAAATGGGATTGCAACGGATATTTTTTTAGCCTTGTGAAAGGATTATCAAAGATGGCCTTTCCTCATCTCAAACTCATGCATTGAGGATCGATAGGTCTTGCTTTCATGCGCGTATGCCAAATGATTTATTCAGTCAAATAAAACTCAGCTTTTGAGTCACCTCATAGTGTTGTTTGTCTTTGTTGTCTTTTTTGTTTCAAGTTTTCTAGGTATATGTGTACCTATTTAAGGAATCACTTGAATTTTCAAAATGCATTTGTTTTGGACAAATATCAACACGATTTTTGTTTTTGTACTCACTTTGGAGGTCCCAAAAAAATATGCTTGAAAACATATGAGATTAATGTATGGGTTTGGAAGAAAGGAACACCAAAGGATTCTTTATGTTGTAGTGTTGTGAGAAAAGTTGTGCTCAAATGTTATTTACATGGAATAACAACAAAGAAGAGTGTGATGTGAACACAAGAAAACACATGATCTTATTTCACAAGAGAAGCTCATTAACAGAGAAAGTCTTGTTCAAAAGCATTAATAAAAGGCAATAACAAAGCAGGCTTCATTCCTCTATTTTGGCGAATTTGCTCTTAGGCTAGCCTCCTCTCCAAAGTTCTGTGCAGGGAACTCAAAGACAATGCGGAACAACACCACAGTCAAAATTTGAGTTCTACAAAATTCAAGCTATCATGCTGGACCATTGATGCTTTCCAATTCCCCAAATATTCCATCCTAATATGCTTCAAGCATGATTAGGCAACGGGTTTGTATTCATATTCGGGGTGTCTTCCAACTCTATCCACCCAGCCTTGATTAATTGCAGAAGCTTTCTCTTGAAGGCGTTGCAGGTATAGATGCTATGCCCAATAATACCGGCATGGTATTCACAATTGAGTTCTGGCTTGTACCAATTAGGATAAGGTGGCTGCAGAGGTGTCAGAGGTTCTGGAGCTATTTGCCCGATGCTCAATAGCTTTTGATACATCTCATTCAGGGGTAACGGTAGTGGAGGTAGTTGTTCTTGAAACCTTTGGAAATTTCCAATTTGGCTTTTGGCTTGAAAGTTTTGGGGTTCAGGTTTTTTTATGTTGGCAATTTGGGATGGAGTATGGTAATTTTGGGATGTATTTGTTTTACCCTTGTAGCCATCTTCAACATGGTGAACATCTTTTCTTTCGACGCCTCTTTTCTCGGTTGGAGCAGCAATTCTACCACTCTTGACACCTTGCTCTATGCGTTCACACACTATCACAACATCAGTGAATTGTTGGGCTGAACTACCCATCATATGTTCGTAATATGGTGCTTTGAGTGTATTGGAAAATAAAGAGACCATCTCTTTGTCCAGAAGTGGGGGATGTACTTGAGCAGCTAATTCTCGCTATCTTTGAGCATATTCCCTTATGCTTTCTTTATCCTTTTTCTCTATATTGGACAAACTGGTTCTGTCGGGTGCAATGTCCATGTTGTATTTGTATTGCTTGACGAAAGCATCCACAAGATTTTTCCAGTTGTGAATTTTTGTGTTATCCAATCTCATGTACCAACTCAAAGTTGCCCCACTTAAACTGTCTTGGAAAAAGTGCATTAGTAGTTTTTCATCATGTACTACCTCAGCCATTTTATTGCAGTAGGACCTGAGATGGGTCATGGGGCATTGTGTTCCACTGTATTTGATGAATTCAGGAACACGAAATTTCTTTGGGATAACCACATTTGGGACCAAACACATCTCTGCTGCCCGGACCGGGTCATATAAGTCTATCCCTTCAATGGCTTTAAGTCTGGCTTCCAGCGCCTCTATCTTAGCTTGATCAATGCTATCAGATGACTTAGCCTTGTGGGACTCATTAGCAGATGCCTTCACGACTGTTGGGGATGGTGCAGGTGTCGTTGACTGCATAAATGTTGGATTTTGCTGAGGTTCTTGACCATGTTCACTCATTCTTTCCTCAGGCTGAACTGTAGTAGGAGCCGGATCAAAGGTGATCGGTCGATTAGAAGGACCTTCATCAGAGGTATGTCTTAGTGTTTGCTTAAGTAAGCTAGTGAGGTGAGCCACACTTATTTTCAGAGACTCCAACTCGTCGTGCAAATAGGCCTCACGTTGAGCACGCTCTTCATCTTCCATGTTTCTTGCTCGAAGTCGGGTGTTGTAGACTTTTTGGGGACCTATATTTCAATCTGGCATGTATGCATGTTAAATGTATGAACATGTAATTTATATGATGCACTTGCCCTTCAAGGGTGACATGGTTTTTTTTTTTTGTTTTTTTTTTTTTTTGTTTTTTTTTTTTTATGACATTCTGTAAAGAAAGATAACGCATACAAACTAAAGACAGCGTCTATTCATGCATAGGTTTTCTACCTGGTCTCAAAAGGGTCTCATATCTGCCCAGTGACGTCCTTCGTAAAGGCAGTATGGGGGCGTTGCAAAGAACAGTTAAGACACGTATGCCCACCATTACCAAGCAGGCACTCAGATATGAGTTGGGTGTTTCACGCATCTGAACCCGACCAATAGTCATAAGGCAGATCGTTAATTCCCCACTTAACTTAGAAGCTTGTGTGTGCTTGACAAATATAAAGCATGTTATACATGAGGCAGTTCTATACAATGCATGAACAAATATGTACAAAATTAAAGCACGTGAGAAATAAATAAAGGAAATGCATATTTAAACAATAAACATGAACACCACAACAAAAAAACACAATAATTAGAAAAAAACAAAGCTTAGTCCACAAGATCCCCAGTGGAGTCGCCATTCTGTCGCACGTGTACGGCGGCGCGGCGATCGTCCACCCTCAAGGAATAATCGGAATATGTATTCCTGGAAAATAAGGAGAGACAAGGAATTCGTGTCTCTATATGTGAAAATATGGACTGGGAGTCGCCACCTAGTATTCTGGTTACTAGGAACCTTAACTGGTCTTTAGAGATCGGGTACGGAGACTGGTTGCGTAAAGGGAAGGTATTAGCACCCCAACTACGCCCTACCTAAGGTAAGCTGCATTGTTTTGTCTGATAAAATCTAAAGTCTTGTTGTGGTTTGTAATTGTTCGGAATACGCATTACATGTAATGTCATACCCCAGGTTCGATTGTCCGGAAAAAAAGAATTAATATCCAGAATATGCATTACATATAATGTCATACCTCGAATACTAAGAGACAAACAAAATAAAGTTTTTTGTTGTTTTTTTGAAATTTTGGCCAATATTCTCTTGACTTTAATAAACTGGTTATTAAAGCCAAAATGCATGCTAAAATATTGTTTTTTGACATATGAAAAATATGATATGATATTTTAGATTTGAGATACTTGGCCGTATGCACAAAAACAAATTTTTTTTTTTAATTGTCATTTTTTTTGTATTTTTGGAAGTTTTTGCCGAAAACCTGGTCTTTTAATACCGGATTTGTATTTTACGACATAAAAATACTGGCCGATATTAATCAAAATGACATAAAAACGACGCGGAAAAATTATGAAACAAATATTTTTGATTTTTTTTATGTTGTGTGAACAGTACCGCGGGACGAAAACTAGGTATTTTAATACCGGATTTATATTTTTACGATGTAAAATACAAATCGATATTAAGCAAAATTGATAAAACATGTGCAGAAAACAAAAATGTAAAAATTCTAAAAAATAAAAAATAAAAAAAAAAATGGGCCGGACCCGGCCCATATCAGTGGGCTGGGCCAACCCGGCCCATTACCAAATGGGCTGGTTACTGTGCCTAAGCACAGTAACCAGCCTCCTTCAACTGCTGCAGAACGTGAATTAATTCACGTTCTGCATGAAAAAAAAGAAAGGAGCTGCAAAAGGAGAAGGAGACGGGGCAGCGGGAGGTTACCTGCGGTGGCGTCGAGGCGGTGCTGCTGGCGGCGTAGGCACGGTGGCGATGGTGGCGGAGGCACTGTGGCCGGCGGTTTTTCCTTCTCTCTCTCTCCTCTGTGTTTTTTTTTTTTTCGTTTTCTTCTCTGCTTCTTCTTTTCTCTTCTCTGGCCTTCTCTCCTCTCTTCTCTCGGTCTTCTCCTTCTGTCCCTCTTTTTTTTTTTTTTCTCTTCCTCCCTGTTTTTATAGCCAAAAACAGGGGGGGCCGAATGGTGGGGCGGCCACTGTTGGCCGCCCCTCCACTATCCGTTCAATGGATAAAAAGGAGGCAAGTGGACGTCGAATAATAGGCGTCTTATTGCGCCAAACCCGGGAAAGAAGTTCGGCGAAAAGTGGAGAAGAAAAAATTCTTCTCCCCTGTTCTCTGCGTGCGCAGGGAAGAAGATGATAGTGCCGTTTCAAAACGGCACCGTTTTGGGTTTTCCTTTTTTTTTTTTTTTTTAAACAGTGCATGAAACGGCGCCGTTTTGGTCAAAACGCGCCGTTTCATTTAAAAGGAAAAGGCGCCAAAACGCGTGATTCAAAGCAGGCCCTTAAGTTGTGCGCGTGTTTCAATTTAGTCCTTGGTCTCGGATTTCTTCAAATAAGTCCCTAATTGGCCATCAAACTTCAATATTTATGCAATTAAGCCCCTGATTTGACCAAATTAACTTCCAAAAATTATAATTTGACCCCAGAAAATTAATTTCTCCTAATTAAAGCCCAAATTAACTCCAAAATCAATTTTTCTTGCAATTAAAAACTCCATAAATTCAATTAAACCTTCAATAAATTAAATTGAGTTTATAAAACTTTCTAATTTTTGCATTGTTCTTCCTCAAATTGAATTTTCTTTATCATCGGGGCTCTCATCAGTCAATGATATACTGTCAAAAATTAATTTTTGATTTTTGAACATCCTCAATCAATTTTTGAGCATTTTTAGGGCGCTCTGGCATTTTTTTCACTGTTCTATTTTTTTGATAATATATTTTTTTTGAATTTTTTTTTTGTATTTTATTATTTGTTATGTGGGGACCCAGAAATGGGTTACAACATATACCACACCAATGTCCTCAAATATATAGTGTCAAAAATTCAGAGAAATTATATCAAAGCTTTAAAATAATAAGGTATAAATGTTACATTAATGTTTTTTTTTTTCATAAATGAATTTTTAGGCTGATTGTTTTTTCTTTACTTTACTTGATGAATCTTTTTAGGAAAAGGAGTTTTTTTTTCTTAAAAAGTTTTTGGAGGTTTATTTTTGGAGAGCAGATTTTTTTATTTCACCTTTTGTTCTTGTCTTACTTTTTATATATATATATATTTTCTTATCTTTCTTTCTAAACTCTCTCAATTTTCTTGAATCATGACCTTTAGATTTATGTATTTTATATGATTCAAGAATTTAACAGTATCTTGGGACACTTATATAGTAGCCAGCGAACTTAGAGATTTAGGCAAACCTTTTCAAGAGGACTCACAGAGGCTTGAAGCTTCGACAAACATTCTTAAGGAGGATCCTTGTAAGCTTAAAGATCATGTGCTTATCCTTTTAGATAATCCCTAGTGACATGAAAGTTTGGTGAACCTTTTAAAAGGAAATTGCTTTGAAACTTGAAACTTTAGTGAATCTTTTTGGAGGATCCATGAAAACTTGAAACTTTGGTGAATCCTTTAGAATGATTCTTAAGAACTTGAAACTTTTGTGAATTTTTTTGGAGGACCTTTAAAAACTTGAAACTTCGATGAACCTTTTTTTGGGATCCTTGGAAACATGAAACTTTAGTGAATCCTTCTGGAAGATCCTTGAAAACTTAGAACTTTGGCAAATCCTTTTATATGATCATTGATAACTTGGAACACTATTGAATCCTTTTGTAGAATACTTTGATAGATAGATTGTTGGTAAATATTATCTTGGACTCATTCTTTCTTTCTTTTTTGTAGTTTATACTTTATACTCTTATGGACAAGGAGTGTTATAATATAACATGACTAGTTCTTGATTTGATTTGATTTGATTTGATTTGAATTTTTTTTTGTTAATTAACTTCGAATGAATCTTAAGCTATTTACGAACCTTAATAAATAAAGGATTAAGTCATAAAGTTGTTCAAAGTGGATTTTTTTTTCTTGCTTTTGTTTTTGTGCTATTCATAGTTTATACTCTTACGGGTCAAGAGTGGAATAATGGAATATGATTTATTCTAAATTTGATTTGAATTTTTTTATGATTGAAATCATGATGAATCATAAACTAGCTATATACCTCCATAAATAAACGATCAAATCATTACATAAGTCAATATGGATTTTTTTTATTTGTTTTTATGCCATTTATGGTTTATATAAAAACTATCATGTGCAATGAAAATAATAGTTAAATTTAATGGAATTAATTGATGTAAAAGGTATGTATATTAGAGACTAGGAACAAAGTAAAACTAAAATTGAAAATTAATTTTCTTTATGGAAGGTTAAGAACAAGAACAAGAACAAGATAATATAGAAAGAAATGTTTTTATACTTTCATATAAAAATCATATCAATTACTTAATGTACCTTAATTTTAAAATGGGTGTTGTATGTGAAATGTTTAGGTACTCTTTTAAAATTGAAGTTTTCCAAAAGGAAAAAAACAAGGCACTTCTTCTTTAATCTTAATGCATAGAAGGTTTTTTTTTTTTTTAGTCTAAGTCAGTGGGATTAGTTTCTTCTTACTCTCTTCTTATATATGTAGGACTCGCCATCCTTTTATTCTAACCACCGTCAGATAAAGTCATGTTGTCAACTGCATTGACCTCTAGAAATATTATCCCCACCCTCGCATGGAAGACCTTTCCATACTCAATCTTGATTTCTGTTAAATGAAATCCCACTACATTATTATTAATAACAACTCTAGGAGTTTAGTTATAAAACCAAATGTTTGAAGTTGGTCATTTTTTATATTTAGATTTTTATACTCATTTTTTTTTAATTAAATTATCCTAGTTTTCAAAACTTATTTAATCAAAATAACTATTTTTTTTGTTATATTTGAGATTCAATGACTAATATTATCTCATAAATATTTACTTTATATAATTCTCTAAAAATTTGGTACTCAACTATCTTAATAGAAATACTCTATTTTTTTAATTGAGAAACTCCATTTGAAATTCTTTATTAAGAAAAAGACTTTAATCCTTTATTTTCTTAGTTTGATTGATGAAGAAAATGATTTTGATCCTTTGCTTCCATGATGAACTTGAACTTCTTTGATAGAACTTTTATGTATCATGCTTCATCTTTAGTCTCTTCCTATTATCCTTGTGTTTGATTTTATAGATTAGTTATCTGTTTATAGACAAGCAAGGTATAATTTACCTTAAATGTCCTTTATCACAAGGATATTTTTAAAATTAAAGTAGGTTTATATATATACTTTAAGTCGGTGGGATTAGGTTTTCTTTTTTGTTACTCTCTATATATGTATGACTCGTCATCATTTTATTCTAACCACCATAAGATAAAGTCGTGTTGTCAACTACGTTGACCTCTAGAGATACCATCACCACCCCTACGTGGAAGGCCTTCCCATACTCAATCTCAACCTCAATCACTGTTAAATAAAATCCTACTCTGTTATCATAAACAGCGACTCTAGGAGTTAACTACAAAATTATTATTTGAAGTTGGTAATTTTTTTATATTTAGATTTTTATACTTGAATTATTTTTTTATCAAATTGTCTTAGTTTTCCAAACTTAATCAATCAAAATAACTATTTTTTTGTGGTTATATTTGAGATTCAATGACTAATATTATCCCATAAATATTTACTTTAAATAATTCTCTGAAAATTTAGCTATAAACTATCTTAATAGAAATACATTGTTTTTGGATTTAGAAACTCCATCTGAAAAATGTTTTTAACAAGCATTGAGAAAAAATAAAATATAAGTATAGATTTTGAGCTTATTTGTTATTGCGGCCACATTATGCTTTTTAGAAAATTTGGATATTTTCTTGCTTTAAATTGATTTTTTATGTATTTTAGATCATTTTAGTTTGTTGATGTAAAAAATAAATTTTTTTAAAAAATTATTTTGATGCATTTTCAAGCTCAAGTACTTTGAAAAATAATCAATATCACAATGCCTTTATGGTTTTGTTGAAAATCTAGCTACCCTAATTCTCATATATATGTTTTTAAAAATTAGCACAGTTAGTTAAAATTTTTGGTAAAATAACACCATTTATAAAAGATTTGATAAAATAACACACTTTCACCTTTGTTGCGCTTTTGAAGCGCAACAACTAACATGTAGCCTCACAACCAATTTCTTGGCTCAACCCATTGTTCTGATTGCACGAACTGGTTGATCATTTCATACAAAAATCATAATTTTATTAACTTTTTTCTTTCAAATATGTTTTATTAATGTCAATGATGTAATCAGACTTACGATAACAGGTATTCTGAGCAATCATGTATGAGGTTACCACAACTAAATGAGGATATGCCTCGAACAAATTACATGGATGACTTAGCAAATAAATTTATAGACCATTGGGACAAGTCTATATTTTAAAAAAAGGTTTGGTTTCGCTAGAATATAATGATGGTTTAAAAAAGCCGTAACTTTTGATCTGATTGTTGAATTGCACTCAAAGTTTTTTAGGAGTTTTCAGGGTTCGTTTTTCTTAGAATAGTTATGAAATCGCTACTTCGACCGTCAAATATTTAGATTTCAAATATATCATCTTGGAGCCCTGGTTTTGATAATTTTGTTATTTTTCTTATTATTTTCAAATCAATCGACTGGTTAATTCTGAATTTAATTAATATCGTGATTGTGAATCGTGATATTAATTGAAATTTTATCGGGTTTGCGGTTCAAAAATATAGCATCTAAAAATATACTATTTTTTCCAAAACTTTTTCTGCTATTTTAATTGGGTTTTTTTTATATATATAAATAAAATTGTATGATAATGGCACAATTTATCCCCAATTCTCCTACATGCCATAAAGTAGTTAAATATGATATGTTACAAGCTGCACGGCTGCCGCATGGTCCCCTCTCTAATAGTGCCACGTGTAACCTAACACAACAATGATGTCAACAATTTCGAGAAAATAACGGCTGGGTCTTCTCTAGGGACTTGTAATTATTTTTTGGATCCCTCCCTTCTCTTTAGTCTTTTGTTAACTAAACAATACAAATACCTCTCGTTGAAAGGCCTACCCAACCACTACGCTCACATTATCTCTTCTCTCTCCCCCTCTCTCTCTCTTCCCCTCCCTCCCCTCCCTCCCCTCGTTTTAGTCATGGATCAACAAGGCCGTGAATTGGTGTTCATGCACTCCGGCGACTTTCTACGGCAAAACCCAGGTGTATCCGATCACTTAAATGATTATAGTTCGGGTGATCATACCAAGCCCACGATGAAAGAAGTTGATTTCTTTTCTTCTGATAGGAATGGTAAATCACCAAGTGAGCATCAAGAGATGAAGATTAATATTGGATCATCAAGTCTGGTTCATTCTAGCCTAAACGTAAGGTTTCTTTAATGTATTTACCTACCTCTTGAATTTTTTCACCTTATTTTTGTCCACTTATTACTCTTTATAGGTGATCACGCATTTGTGAAAGGTTAGGTTTTAAGGGCATGGCCATGACGATACTGTATCTAACAATATATGAGCATAGTAGGTACGTATTTGTGTTTGCTTGTTACTGACTTAATTTCATGTGTTACAGACTGGATTGAATCTGTCAACTTCAAGTTCTGGGATTTCAATAATAGCAAATGCCAAAGAACCAAATGATAATGAAGTGAGTTTTCACGTTGGTACTTAATTAGAGTCTTTGGAGTTTCTGATGCTATTAATTCACATGCTTTTTTATTTTATTTTTTAAAGTAAGAGGATTTGGTTTTGCAGCTGAGAGTACTACGAGGAGAGTTGGGGAGACAGCATGATGAGAATAAGAAGCTGAGAAGCTCGTTGGATCAGATTACCAAGAATTACAAGGACCTGCAAGCTCAACTACTCGTGGCAATGCAAAAACAGACACATGGATGTCGGGTTCAGCAGGTGATTCATCGTTTGAGTTGCTTAACTGATCAGTTACCTCTCCACTATAGTATATATGTGTGTCTAGTGTTGGTCGGAGATAGATGGATTTTCATTCACCCTTACCAATCATACGAATTTCTTGAATAAATGGTCATGGTGTAATATAGCTACGGTAATTTGAAATATTTTAGTAATTAAGAAATGAGTAACGTGCTTCCCTGAAATTGGAAAGTGCGATTACTCGGCTCATTTTTACTTTTTCAATACCTTAATACACATTTTTTAGGCCTTTTCAGTTCCAAATCCACCAAGACAGATGACGGGAAAGTCCCGAGTTTGTATAATATGAATAAGTAATTTCTATTTGACCACCATAGAGCTTGCTTCCATAGGATCTCGTGTTTGCAGGAGTGCTACTGCTTAACAAAGATTTGTCCCAAGTTTTTTGATGCAGGGATCACCAGCCTAGCTAAGCCTGCATTATCTCCTAGCTATTGCAATAGATCGTACAAGGTGTTCCATTATCAATACCTATAAAGAGAGCATATGCTACTATTCCTTTTTTTCTCTTTGGCACTATTTTCTCTCTCTAGTTACGAAGCACGGCATTCATTGAATGTAATCAGATGGTCCAAAACTTGAATATTTCATTTAGATATTGAATTTATCTTCAATAGGATACGAAGGGATATGAGGATCAAATTTTTTTTTTTTTAATAAACGGTTGGCGGAACTCTTTGGTGTCTTTTTCACTGTATGGAATCTCATTTTAATGTTTGATGCAGAGAGGGGAGCTAAATGACACACCAACTCCAGTAATGTCAGCTCCACTCTTAATGGACCCACGGCCATCTGCAAGATTAGATGCCAATATTGAACCTTCGGTATCCGACGACAAGGCGCAAGAAATGCTGGTCTCTCCAACAAATACAATGGAAACAAAGTCTCAGATATTAGGGAAACGAGCTTCAATTGAGGATAGTAATATTGATCTAACATCCCAGAGTTTGGGCTTTCCAAAAAGTCCAAGATTAGAAGAAGAAAAGCCTAACGAGCAAGTCCCTGAGGTCCCTTTCAGGAAGGCTAGAGTGTCCGTTCGAGCAAGATCGGAGGCTCCTTTGGTGAGCATTAATTTACATGGATTAAAAAGAAAAACCACTGCACTTCTGTGCTGCAAGAGAATAATAATAATTTAAATGAATTAATGGCCGGATCAGTGAATTTCTTGTGTTTAATTTATTAGATAAGCGATGGATGCCAGTGGAGGAAGTATGGTCAAAAGATGGCCAAAGGTAACCCTTGTCCTCGTGCCTACTATCGGTGCTCCATGACTGTTGGATGCCCAGTTCGCAAGCAGGTAAATAGTCAAGTGTCAATAACAAATACTACGCCTTTCAACTCTCAATATGTAATCTAATGTGATGATGGTGCTGGTTACTTCATGTTCACTTGTTAGTCAATAAATATTAATGGTCGGTATCGTTCAACTTCTTCTTTTCTTTATTATAAGATAAATTACAAACTTGTAGAAGTTTAATTAATCAAGCATGGGATCTTATTTTTTACATTTCCTTTGAAATTAAACAGATCAAGAGGTGAAGAGTACAATGATTTTTTTTATTTTTTTTGAGGTCTATATGTATTCTGACTTCAAATTAATATTGACCAACCGTATACTTAGGTTTGATTGCTGGTTTACTGACATTTTTCATGTTTTTGTTTTAACAGGTGCAAAGATGTGCAGAAGACAAGACCATTCTCGTTACCACATATGAAGGAAATCACAACCACCCTCTTCCCCCAGCTGCTACGGTTATGGCTAATACTACCTCATCTGCAGCAACAATGCTCTTATCAGGTTCAACCTCTAGCAGAGAAGGCCTATCCTCAAGTAGTTGCTTCTACCCTTCTTTGCCCTATGCATCAACAATGGCTACCATATCTGCTTCTGCACCATTTCCCACTGTAACCCTGGACTTGACACACGGCCCAAACACTACAATGCCATTCCCCTGCACTTCTCCTTCTCCAGTCACATTCCCTCTTCCTATGCATGGCTGCCCACAATTCCCAGGGAATCCGATGTATGTCGCTTCTAAGTTACCTGCAATTCCATCAGTGCAATTAGGGCAGCGCCACGGTTCAATGGTTGAGACAGTTACTGCGGTCATTGCTTCTGACCCAAATCTCACTGCAGCCTTAGCAGCAGCTATCTCCACATTTATGGGTACACCAAGGAGCAGAGATGGGTCTAACGACCTTAGTACACCTAGTGCAATACCTGGATTGCCCGGATCTCCACAGATTCCTCAATCTTGCACCACTTTTTCCACCAACTAGGGCTGCTACCGTCGGGGGCTCTGGTCTTCATCAATAAGGTGCCTAGTCTGTTATTTCACTTTTTTCGCGAAAGCTAATTATGATTTATTGTTGGCTTTTGAGAGAGTTTGAAGAAACAGCGCTGAAGATGTTTAAAAGGAAGCTTGAAATCATGGGCTGTCCAAGGATGATGTTTTCCAGCAATCTTGGATATGTGCATTTTGAGTAGCTTCTAGCTATGGTTAAGGTATCGCTGATCATTCAGCTTGTTTGGAGTGTTATTATGACTCCTATGTAACTACAATTTGGGCTCAGAGATAAATTTTTGACATTTACAGTTAAGCTGAGAAAGGAGTTAAATATATATACACATATAAACAAAAATAAAACTCTAAAAATAGATAAAGTTTGTGATGAAGTATTAAAGAATAATATAAATTATATTTTGAGATTTTATTTAATAGCTTAAAGTTTTAGGTTAATATGGTTCTGATCGAGTAATCATGAGTTTAAATCTTACTATCCCTATTTATTTGATAAAAATTCAGCATAATATAATGTGAATTCGTGTAATTGTCAGGTTTAAAAGATATTTATTTAAGAGATATATTAAAAAATAATATAAATTATATTTTAAAATTTTATTTAATAATTTTAAATTTTAAATTGAGGTAATTATTTAATATGAAAAGAGATTCCATAATTGAATTTGAACTGCAGGCTAAGTCATTACAGCTTTTCAAAAAATGCTCTTCGTTTAATTATGTCATAAGCACTAACCAGCTTCAGTATATAATATTAAGGTAATAAAAAAATTGTAAAAGATATTATTACCGTGAATGATGATCTTTAATATTTTTTTAAGATATTGTATCAAAATAAACCTACCTGCCGAGTGCCGAAAAATCACAAAGTCAAGTTTTATGAGTTATTTTGATAGTTTTTCTACAATGTGCTGATTAAATAGCATTAATTGAACAATGACTTGCCATCCTTCCCTTTCAAGCACTTTAATTTATACAGAAACACAAAATCGCTACATTACTCTGAAAATTAGTGTAAAAAATAACTTTTAAATCTATATCTTATCTAATAAATATATTTAGGTGTTTTTATTGAGAAAAAATGATTTTCTCTCCACATATAGTTTCTAAAAAAAATAATAACTTAGCTTAAGTAATTATAATCTTACCGGTTTTTTTTATTTTAACTATTTCCTTTTGGATTAAATTTTAGAAGCTTTGATCATATCCAAATTTCCATTATAACAAAAACCTCAGCTACAAATTTAATTAATATAATTCCAGATAGTGCGTGGGCATGTTTTATTTAAATTTATTTTAAATATTTTTAAGCCATGTTAATACTAATTACATAAGTTTGATTCTATTTTATACACATATATTAAATTGTTATTATAAATTAGTTTATAATTGATAATTTGATGTTTTAGGTTAGTTAACTATTTTACAAGGCAATAGTATTTATAGAGCCCGTTGAAGAAAAATATTAGGTCAGGAATTTATGGTTCTACTCACTTTCCTTTGATCAATTTTGTTGGAAGTTTGGGGTTGATAGCGAAACTTATTGAATTAATATCGAGTACTTCATCTCTTGGGAGTTTAAAGGACCAGAACTTAATTAAGAGACAGTCAATGCTGAGAGCCAAATCGAAAGCCATCTCTAAGGGTATAGGTGTGGACCAGCTTCCCAAATTTCTTCTTGATTTAATTATGTACGTAGTCTCCTAATACATTAGGTGAGACAAGTATAAAAGAA